>NC_056726.1:1561170281-1561470281 GCF_019279795.1 Protopterus annectens
CAATTGTGTAAGCAAAATCTAAAGAAATCTGTACTTTGCTTTATATAGGACAAAAAATTATTAAGTGCTTCCATACTACCATGCCAAAGAATAATAATATCGTCCAAATACCTGCAATAATACTTCCAATATTGGGCATACTGGCTGTTAAAAATTAATTCTAGTTCCCAAAAGGCCAGGACAATATTTGCAAATATAGGGGCACATATGGCCCCCATTGCTACACCCTTACATTGCTTGAAGAGCTGGGCTTCAAAAACTATAACATTGGTGTCTAGAACCAATTCTATCAAGGTTCTAATAGTCTTAATAAGCTCGTGTCTAATGTTAGTGTACCAGCATAAAAATAAATAAAACCACTCTACACCCAATTCATGTGTGATTACAGAAAACAAATCCCTAACATCAATTGTCACATAAATGAGGCCATCGTCATACATATCTTTATTAATTTTCTTTAAGAGATCCCATGAATCCTTTACCACCCAACCACAGTTGTTCAATACTGATTTAAGTTGGGTGTCTATATATTTGGCAATAAAATATGTTTTTGATGCTTTCCTACTATAATTTTATGGCAGTTAAGTCTCCAGAAATTCCTACCATCTTTGGCATACCAAAGCTACATAAGGATATAGCAAACCCACCCCTTAGGCCCATTGGTATGCCAAAGATGGTAGGAATTTCTGGAGACTTAACTGCCATAAAATTATAGTCATCTAAGCTGATTTCTTTGTTTAACAATAATTCATCTAAAATTATATCAACTTTCCTATATAGTATATTTTTCTCATTCAAGCTAATCTCACAATATACATCAGTATACAATATACCAAACATTTTTTCTATATAAGAATTAGTATTCATAATGGCCAACCCACCCCCTTTATCAGGTTTCATAACTCTAATTGCCCTATTGTTGCAGACATCATTAACTAATTTACTCTCATATATATTTAAATTATTGTCCAAAACCGAATACTTCCTCTTATTTTTAAAGAGCTATAAGAATTGGGTTTCACATTGTGTTTAGACAGTTTTGTTCTCAGCCACTGTGGCAACTCTTCCTGATGTGAAAATGTTAAAACGGTGTTAAGGAAAGAAAATTAATTTTACTTTTCTTTTTACACACTTTTACGTTTTACTTTTTACTATTTACTTTTTTATTTTCATTTATTATTATCATTTACTATTTTTTATTTTTTATTTACTACTTATTATTTTTTATTTTTTATTACTTTTCTGCTATTGATGTGTGCCTTGGGGGAAAACAACACTTATGAAGACAACAATTTTGAGACGATGTTGCCTTGATGCTAAGTGACGAATGTGAACGTAATACAACTTTAAATTGACATTATGTACCTTCACTAAATGATGTACTGGCAATAAGCTTTTTGATAGGTGCATTCAAAAAGGAGAGGTTATTTTAACCTCAGCACTAGGCAGTTTACTTTGAAAGTTGTCTGATGAAGTTCGGGTATTAACCCGAACGAAAAGCGCTTTACATACCCTTTGTTTGCAGTGGTTTTAAGTGGAGTATTACGGTCTTTATTTTAGCAGTTTGGCTCAATAAATCTGTGGATTTCTCTCGAGGCTCGAGTTTGGTGTTTTTTACCCTGTTTTTGGTTTGTGGAAGCTTTTTGGCGTTTGCAGTATAGTCTCTAACACACAGACAATAAATACATGCCTTAAAAAATACATAAAAAAATCTGTAAAAAATCATCTATTATAAATACCATAGGTGTTAAATAGATAAACTCACAGAAATTGTTCAAAAATATATATATTGTGAACTGCATATTGTTCACATATATGTTTCTGCCCTTAATCTAAGTATAGGGCTAACAGAGATGTTACTATTAAGACCTGGATATTCGGTAGCATTAGTCCTCAACTGCCACCTTAATTCATGTAGCTCTAAAAAGTCATTAACTGGACCCCCCCTGTCCCCCATTAATACCTGCTCCAAAACTGTAAATTTAAAATGATGGCCCTCATTGTTGTTAATGTGTACTGCCAAAGCATTTTTTGTATCCTGCTTCCTTATGTCATAGCAGTGCTGATATACCCTACTTCTAAGGGCATTAATAGTCTTGCCAATATAAAAACATGGACATGACTGGCAAAGAGCAAGGTAAACTACGGATTTACTACAACAACAACATTTCTTCTTATGAAAATATTTACCATAATTGGGAATATCAATCTCCGTACCCTCCATAATATGTTTACATTGAAGACAAAATCCACATTTTAACATACCCCCTACCTTTGTATCAATGCTCATATTTCTCTCTAACATATTCTTGAAGGTAATATCCTTCTGACAGACAATTTTTGGGGACTTCCCCACTATTTGAAGATAGTCTTGACTAGTGTAAAATAAGCTCCAATTATGCTGAATAATCTGGGTAATATCAGTGAATTGCCTATTAAACTTAAAGATAGCTGACCTTTTAAAATCAATTCCTACCTTGGATGTACCCTCATTTTGAGAAATACCTTTACCAAGTAAAGGAAAATAATATCCTCTATTCCTTTTATCGATTACTTCTTGTAGAATAGCTTTCAAAAATGGTTCAGGATAACCTCTTTGCAAAAGCATACTCTTCAATACTTCAATTTGCTGTAAAAAAATCCTCCCATTCAGATGTCATATGGGCTAAACAAACAGCTTGGCCCTTTACCAAAGATTTCTTCTGGTATAATGGGTGGAAACTATTAAAATGCAGAAGGGTATTAGAATAAGTAAGTTTTCTAAAAATTGTTGTACTAAAATCTTTTTCGTATTCGTTTTTCTTAATTGTGGTGTCCAAGTAGTCTATTGCATCTTTCCCAATTGTGTAAGTAAAATCTAAAAAAATCTGTACTTTGCTTTATATAGGACAACAAATTATTAAGCGCTTCCATACTACCATGCCAAAGAATAATAATATCGTCCAAATACCTGCAATAATACTTCCAATATTGGGCATACTGGCTGTTAAAAATTAATTCTAGTTCCCAAAAGGCCAGGACAGTATTTGCAGATATAGGGGCACATATGGCCCCCATTGCTACACCCTTACATTGCTTGAAGAGCTGGGCTTCATAAACTATAACATTGGTGTCTAGAACCAATTCTATCAAGGTTCTAATAGTCTTAATAAGCTCGTGTCTAATGTTAGTGTACCGGCATAAAAATAAATAAAACCACTCCACACCCAATTCATGTGGGATTACAGAAAACAAATCCCTAACATCAGTTGTCACAAAAATGAGGCCATCGTCATACATGTCCTTGTTCATTTTCTTTAAGAGGTCCCATGAATCCTTTAACACCCAACCACAGTTGTTCAATACTGATTTAAGTTGGGTGTCTATATATTTGGCAATAAAATATGGTTTTGATGCTTTTGCATCAACAATGGGCCTAAGGGGTGGGTTTGCTATATCCTTATGTAGCTTTGGTATGCCAAAGATGGTAGGAATTTTTGGAGACTTAACTGCCATAAAATTATAGTCATCTAAGCTGATTTCTCTGTTTAACAATAATTCATCTAAAATTATATCAACTTTCCTATATAGTATATTTTTCTCATTCAAGCTAATCTCACAATATACATCAGTATACAATATACCAAACATTTTTTCTATATAAGAATTAGTATTCATAATGGCCAACCCACCCCCTTTATCAGGTTTCATAACTCTAATTGCCCTATTGTTGCAGACATCATTAACTAATTTACTCTCATATATATTTAAATTATTGTCCAAAACTAAATACTTCATCTTATTTTTAAAGAGCTTACGTATATCATGTTCACACATTCTCTCAAATGTTTGTACTACAGGATTCAAGGGGGGTTGAATAAGCTAGTTCTTTTACACAGTTCATGGTCTATAGAATTAAAAGACATCCCTTTAAATAAAAACTGTAAATTTAACTTCCGTGTGTAAAGTTTTAAATTGATTAGTAGTTCATCTAATACTGCATCTCTACATGGGACAAAGGAGAGACCTTTATCAAACACATCAGCCAATTTATGGTCAAAAATAGAATCAGTGTAGTTATAAATACTAAAGTCTCCACAGGAATTTCTTAAGATGTTACATGTATCAAGAAAACCCTCACTCACCACTTCATTACATGCAGGATGTATATCAAAAATCAAATTTGAGGTCATATGGTTAAAATCAGATGTCATAGAAATATCCAAATCATTTGATACATTTAATACATTTCCCCCTCCCCCTGTAATTCCAGTTGTGATAACCTGTACCCCCTCTCTGGTTCCTCAGTTGCTCGGACCTCCTCAGAGGGGGATACTCTAAAGGGTCAGGGTGAAATTCATCAATATGGTCACCCATGTTGACATCAGGGACATAGGAGTTTTCATTGACAGAGTTGTTGGTGTAAAATGTCTGTCTATTTTGTCCCAAGGGAGGTGGAGGATAAGTTTTTCGTTGAGCATAATCATTCTCATCTCTCGTTAATTTATTATCTTTCTTACATTTAAGATCACTAATATTATTGTCCACCTGTTTAAAAATATCAAAATAGTAATTTTGCTTAAGTTCAAATAACAAATCTGAATGAATACTGTCATCAAGTGTCTTTACCTTAGCTGATAAACCAAGTAACTTTCTTTCATTGTCTCTGATTAAACAATCTAGAAGTTCACAGCCGTGTTTGTTAAATAAATCAAGAAGTTCAACATGTAATAAAGAATCTTTGACTAACCCCGTTGGATACTTCCACGTACGAAGACTTTTTCAGATCTCTTCTCTTCGCTTACACTCCCTTAAATAATTGTTTTCTAGCTGTAGTTTAAGTTGGTCGTTCAACGAGCCATTCCCTTCAGGGTTTCGTTGTTCTGAAATAGAACGCCATTCTCGTTCAGTCTCAAGCCACTGGTTTAGAGTATCTCTTCCGTTGTAGGAAGTGACGGCCCGCCTATTATCAAGATTAGAAGCCATATGCAAATTAACCTCACCTGACTGGTTAGATTGTGATCTATGTTTCTGCTGCCGTTGTGCCAGTGTGATACCACTAAAAACTGTTTCTACCTCTTCTCCATGGTCATCTGACCTGCCAGGACGTAAAGGCAATTATTGTAGAGGTTGTTGGATCAATTTACCCATCAAGAGTGCCAAATTCCCCACAGTTGCATTCAAAGTCAGTAGTGACTGTGCTAGCGTTGCGATAGTAGGTGGTTCACTAAGCACTGTTCCTTCTATAGCAACCAACTCAAAACATGAAGAAAAACAGCAAACTAAATAAACCAATATAGGAAAAAGCAAGCCGGGATCCACAAAACAGTATTTTATTGAGCGCTTTCATTTTCTGGAATAAAAAAATTCATCAGAATAAAACAAATACAAATGAACAGTGACTGACCCAACTTATATAACAATCCTAATTTCAAAGGTGTTGATTGACAATCAACTTAAAGGTATAGTCTCTAACACACAGACAATAAATACATGCCTTAAAAAAATACATAAAAAATCTGTAGAAAATCATCTATTATAAATACCATAGGTGTTAAATAGATAAATTCACAGAAATTGTTCAAAAACATTTCAATATAAAAATATATATATATATATATATATATTGTGAACTGCATATTATATCCTTCTGCCCTTAATCTAAGTATAGGGCTAACAGAGATGTTACTATTAAGACCTGGATATTCGGTAGCATTAGTCCTCATCTGCCACCTTAATTCATTATGAATTATCACTTAACACATAGACAAACCTTAACCATTAAATGTGAAAAAGGACCAGCTGAACTTATAGCACTTTAATATAGTCAAGCATGCATTTTATAAAAGAACATAAACCATAATAATATGTTCCCAGTTACAAACATATGTTTATACATCACATGTATTATTTTGTATAACTATCATCAATCCAGCATTACATAAATTGCTCAGTTCCTGCTTTCCCATAAATCTCACGCCTCCATTAAAACATAATTCTGCATGTATTGTTCCTACAGTTTCCATTTTTTTCTATGTAATTTGTCCCTTCCCTTTTCTAAAGATCCCATTTCCAGTTCATTTATCTCTGTTACAATATTGAGTACTTCAAATACAGTTGGTTTAGACTTTGATTTCCATTTTCTAGTAATTGCTTTTGTCATCCATCAGAATTAAACTTAAGAAAACCTTACTATATATAGGCAATTCAGATCCTATATCCCAGCTCAAAAAACATTTCCTTAATTACACCCATTTGCTCCCCCAATATTTCTAACAGAGTACTCTGTATGGAATTAAAGTCTGCCAGTCATTACACTCCCCAAGACAGTTCCTTTGCCAGTTTTCTCTAGTAACTTCTAGTCCCCTCTTGCCTATTCTCTGTACCCCTAATCGCAGTTATCCCTATTGGCAAAATCTCCTTTCTCCATTCTCATGTTGGATTAATTCTAAAAATACTTTCTGCTACTTTATGAATATAATATTCTGTATGGCAGTTGTTTCTTTAAGGATCTGCAGCCAAAATCCCACTCTCTCTTTAATTCTTGAATTCCCCTGCTTCATCATCATCATCATCATCATCATCTCTTTCTGCTTTGTATTATAGCTTTCAGCTTGCGTTATGTGCATGAGCTTTAGCTGTGTAACTCGTAAATATCCCTTCAAATCAGGTAATCCTAAACCTCCTTCTTCTGTTTTTAAGGCTCACCTTATCCCACCTGTCCCTTGCCCTCTTCACCTCTCAGATAAATTCTTTACTAATTATTGTCCACAACATCTCCTCTGGTTGATAAAAAATATGCCTGACCTGTATATAAACCTAAATGGACTAAAAAAGATTTTCACTTTTTGTATCGTGCTATCCATGTCGTAAACAAGAGCTTCCAGTAGTCTCTTCACACATATCCTTAACTGTTGTAACAGAACCCCTTTTTAATACATACTACTAAGTACTTAATAGTGTCTGTGTGGTTGTATAAACTCATCTCAAAATGTGTGTGTGTCAGCTACCTAAGCAGGGACATGAAGCGCTAGTTGGACAGAGAGGATGCTGGAGGTTTTAGCTTGCCCAGCTACGCTGAGATCTGGACCCTATAGCTGTGCCAGTGGGGAGTCTTATTGGGGACCTGGAGAGCAAGGGAGCGACCAGCCCTGGACTGACTGTGATCTCTGTGTGCTCTTAAGGGAAATTTGCACTTTACTGTGTGTATTTGTTATCCTTTCCTTCATATATGAGATGCCCTGTCTGGTGTTAGTGGTGAGGATTTTGAGGCTCCTTGATTGCTGAGCCAGAGCACGGGTGTCACACCTTCAAACTGAGATGAGATTTGGAGATGATGCTTTGGTTTTGCTGAGTTCCAGAGAGGGGTGAAACGACACTGAGATTTTTGAAACTTTCTCTCCTCCTTAATGCTTCAGCCCTGGATAACTTGGATCCAACCTCAGCTTCAGGGCTGGGGCTTGGCAGTGTTAAGACGTCCCTCCTTTCTTTGGAATGGAGGGAGTCTTCAATCCCAGTGGCAGCCTTAGCCTTCAAGGCTTTTGAAAGGATTTTGGCAAATACCAAAGACAAGGTGGCTTCAACCAGTTTTGTTCCACCCAAACCTCATCTGCAGTCTGTGCCTTCCTTTCTACATCCTACCTGACAGAGACAGTCAGTACCAATGGCTCCTGAGAAGGTTTGCATCATTAGCTCCCCATTCAATTCTGACCCTTCTAATGCTCCCATATAAGGTGATTCATGAAAACGTATGTGCAAAAGGAAGCACCTAGACTCTTCACCAGAGTGTTTTACTGAAGATACTGAGTTGGAGGAAGGGGGGTGTACCCCTCATTCCCTCTCTGTAGACATCACCTTTGCTGACATTGGATTAATAAAACAGAGAGGGGTTTGGTCATCCGAAGTCCCTTCACTGGATTAGTCAGTTTTGTTGGAGGCTTCTGCTACTGGACCAACATTGTCCTGGATGGTACCACTCGTTGACCTTTTTATTGATCTTATGGCTCAACAGGCATGGAAAGACCCTGATATGGTGGAGTTCATACCTAAGAAGACTGACAGAATCCTATGAACACCAATGGATCGGAAGCACTGGAGAAAGGGTCCTCCAGTAGATGCTATGATGGTGATGACAGTCACCAAGAAGGAGCTAGTGGAAGAAAGCTCATCTGTTCTTCCTGTTAATAGGGCATTTAGGGCAACTGACAGACTTGGGAAGTGGATGTATGTGTCAGTGACTTTTGCCCTCAGATCGTTGAACTACCCAGCCCATTTAACAAGGTTCCAGAGAGACTTGACTAAAGAGATCACCAAGTATCCTTCAGGGGTGCTGCCAATTGATGTTGAGAAAACAGAACTCCCGGCATTCCACCCTTCAATCTTTCTCAAATGTGGCCATGTGTCTACTCTCTAATGCATCTGACATTACAGCCAAAGCAGCAGGCACTGGCATCAATACTGTATTTCACCGAAAATAAGACCAGGTCTTATACTCTTTCCCCTGCCAAAATACGCATTAGGGCTTATTATCAGGAGATGCCTTATTTACCCACACCATCCAACAATCTACCTTTTTTCATTTATTCATGTACAAGAATCAACATTTATTAATGAACACAAATCGACATTTATTCATGTACACAAATTGACATTTATTTCATACTTTTCTGTTTTTGGGCAACAGTTCTAATGCGTTAAAACAGTTGTGTGAGAATTCTACATAAACAGTGCACCAAACATTTCAGCTTCAGAATATCTGCACCTTGGCTTTCACATTTATTCAAATATAGTCATGTCATCTTCTTCTGGAACATTGTCATAAGTGTCCAACCCCTGAATTTTGACCTGAATTTCTTGTGACTCCATTTCCTGTCGAACCATTGGCACCAGTTTGTCATGCCTAACAATTGAGCTCTCCTTAAATGAGCACTGCTTGTCCAAGTAGCCTGCTTGTAGTGCATTGGCAACACATCTGTCAGTGATTTTATCCCATGACTTTTTCACCCAAGTCACGACCTCTTGCAGGCTAGGCTTCACTAAGTTTCCATGCTGATTTCTCTCCATTATATTTTCAATATAGTCATTGAGTTCCATACGCAAATGGTCCTTCAATGGCTTGTTTATTGCAATATCAGGAGTTGGGAGATAGGCAGTCATTCCTGCGGAAATCAATATTTGATCTATTCTTCTCTGTGCAAGGAATTTCTTCATTTCTTTAGCGCGGTGAGTGTTGGCTGAATCCCAGACTAGCAGACCTCTTTTGCCACCTCGCAAAACAAGTGGCAGCATTACATCGACCCACTTCCTTATAACTGCTTGTGTGCACCAGGCTTTTTTGGTTTCAAGAATGTAAATGCCTGAAACACGTTCAGTCTTATTTTTCTTGCCCTTACTAATGATTAGAGGTGAGATTTTCTTTTCATCTAGATGAATTGCCAAAATACAGGTAACACATGCGCTCTTGTAACCAGTGGAGGGAATGTAGATTGATGAGGCACCCCTCTGATCAATTGTTATTTGAGATCCTTGGCCCATAAACACTGCAGTTTCATCCACTGCAATCATGTTGGAGAGTTGGTATTTAGAAAAGTCAATGCCATCAACAAAGGAATTGAATGCAAGTGCACGTTTAATAACTTCAGTATCTTCCAGCTTGAACAGTGTTGTTGATCTTCTTAGAGACAAATTCATATCGCTGTAGGAAGCCATCCAGCCAATGTTGTGATGCTTTGAATTCTTCTGGGGATATTTCTAACTGTGGTGCCATTGCAAGGGCAAAAGCTTGGATATCAGTCCTTCGCACAACCAAAGCCTTTGCTCTCCTGTTAGCAATCCATTCACAGATGATGTCTTCCAGCTCAGGAAATAATGGTTGCCAACCTGACCTACACTTGCACTTCTTAGCATTTTCCTCGTTGGCCTGTTGACTGAGGTTATCGTATGCTGCACACCATTTTCGGACCATTCAGAGATCTAACCTCTTCTCTTTGAAGAAAGCCATCAGATTCTTTCCCCAGGAGTCTGCCATGATTCCTTTCATGTACGCGATGGAATAGCTCTTTCTTTTTGCACTCATCTTGTCTGTGGGGGGTTAATTTGAAGATTTATGAGACCGGAGTGGCAACACAAAATAGTGCTGTTTACAAAGAGAAGGCACAACCACAACCATGCACTATCACATGCATGTGCTTTACACACGTTGTCTGTACGCTGACTGATCAAAATATGCCCGCCAGTGTTTATGGGACAAGGATCTCAGCCGTCAAGTGTGAGTGATGGTTAGGGTTACAGTAAGAATTGTGGAGGACTCCCAGGCAAAGAATCTTATGACTTTCTGCAAAGAGAAGAAGTTGGGTATCCGAATGGTCCGAAAATGGTGAGCAGAGTATGATAACCTCAGTCAACGGGTGTCAACAATATTATTTTATAATTCAACACGTCGGTCGTGTGTTGTTGACAAGCTTAACTGGGGCTTATTTTTGGGGTAGGGTTTATATCATGACCACCCTGGAAAACCATGCTAGGCCTTATTCTCTGGTTAGGTCTTATTTACAAAGAAATACGGTATGTGCCACCATGCCTGGATGCAACTATGTGACTTTGCAGACGTCATCCTTCATTAATGTCCCTTATGATGGTTTCATCTTATTTGGACCTAATGTCAAGGATAAACTCACTAGGAGTCAACAAGATGGCAAGACTGTCTCTGCAGTGGGAGTACACTTCTCCACCCCACAAAGAACATTCTCTAGGAACCAGAGATAGGGGAAGAAGTTCTGCAAATCACACAGTGCTTTTCATGTCTCCCAAGGTTACAGACCTCCCTGTGGCAGAGGGAGAGGCAATTTTAATGGACAACACCCAAGAGACAGAGATGGACTGCAGAATCAAGGCTTTTGTGGTCCATTTTCTGACAAAATCTTTCAGCACTCCTGAAAGGTTGCCCAACTGTTACACTTTGGAGGCAGTTGGGGTGTCTTTACTTGCACTTACAACCTGGCACATGGTAACATCATATTCATGGGTGCTAAGAATAATATGCAGATGCTATTCAATTCCTTTTTCCCTCTCACCCCAGTAAAAGAAGAAAGTTCCAGTGTTGCACCCAATCAGTGGGACTTAGCAGCCATAGAAATTTCAAAGGTAACAGAAAAAAAGAGTAATGCAATGGGTTCCCCTATGACCAGTTAGAATCCTGAGTCTATTCCAGATTCTTTTAGTACAAATGAAAACTGGGGACCTAAGATCTCAGCCACCTAAGCCAGTTCATAAAACAGACAAAATTCCAGATGGTTACAATTTAGTCCATTTTGCCTCTTCTGAGGAAGGATGATTGGACATGCTCTATCGGTCTCCAGGATGCCTACTATCACATTAAATAGTGAAGTACTCAAGGAGATTTCCCCTCTTCTGGCTGACAGCCAGGCATTTCCAATTTAGAGTGCTGCCATTCAATCTCACCACAGCTGCTGGGATGTTCACCAAGATCATGGCAGTAGTAGCAGTGCACCTGCACCTAGTGGGGATCCAGGGCTTCACAAATCTTGATGACTAGCTCTTCACTGCCTACAATTAGCATCTCCTACTCAAGCACCAGGACCAAGTACACTAATGGCTTCTGAATTTAGGAATCTCCATAAACCTACCAAAATGTCAACTGACTCCAGCTCAGGCCTTAGAATTCATAAGACGCCACCTTAACACCAAACTTCAAATAGCAAGCCTTCCAAGAAGTCCATGGTCCAGTCACTTTGTCTAACAATTCTTCGGGTCTTACACCAATCAGCAATACCAGCACAGTTAATCATATGTCTCTTGGGTCTCATGGTATCCACAATTTTAATGATTCCAATAGGAAGATATTTCATGAGTGCTGCAGTGGACCGTAGCAGTACAGCGGTCTCAATCCATTTACTCTCTTCATGCAAAAATTTGAATTATACAAGTCTGCAAAAAACACATTACTTCGTGGATAACATCCCCATTTGTGAACGAGTGCCACCATTTTCAGGTTCACAAATTGTGACAGTGATCACAGATGCATGTCTTCTTGGCTGTGTGCATTTTGAAGGGAAGATGGTCCAAGGTACATGGTTGATAACAAAGGCCAGCCTTCACATCAATGTCTTTTAGCTGAGCGCAGTCCTCTTGGCAATAAAGGCACTTTGGGACTTACTCCCCAAGGGTGTGTTATGTGAATAGACAGAAAACATGACTGTTGTATGGTACATCAACAAACGGAGGAACACTATCATATCCCATATGTTGAGAAGCCATGAGAGTTTGACAAAGGATGTTGTCTTCAAAACATTTTCTGATAGCAATGCACATCCCAGGGTTCTCCAGTATATGCAGACAAACTGAACAGGACAGTACTAATGGCTCACAAGTGGTCCCTCAACCCTACAGCAGCACAAGTAATTTTCAGTTGCTGAGGTCAGACTTGCTGCATCCTCTTTGCTTCCTATCTAAACAACAAATGAAGCAGATATATTGCCCAGGTCCCTCTACAGGGACAGTCACCAAGGGATGCCCTGGTCCACAACTGGCCCTTGGGTCTCCTGTATGCCTTCCACCTCTGCCCTAATGAACAAATTCATACAGAAAACAAGACAGTGCAAGGCCAAAGTGATCCTTATTACCCCCCTTTGGCCTTGACAGACATGATTCCCCTAGGTATGGCCTCTTCTAGTACATTCTTCATAGATTTTGGATAATTTTCCAGATCTGATAACTCACCCATCTGGATTGCTAATGAAATTAACTGCATGGTACTTCCAGTTTTAACTATGGCCAGTGATGCCAGGCTTCCGCCTGCAGTAGTAAATATTCTTTTTGCTTCACAAAAACTTTTCTCTAGGAATATTTACCACAGTAAATGGAAGAGATTTTCACTTTGGGCCAACACCAAAGGTCTGTACCCCTTTTCAGCACCAGTCCCTTCCATATTTGATTTTTTGTCTGATCTGCGGCTATTGTGGAACAAATGGCTGCCATTTCCAATTTTCATGCTGGACATAATGATATGTTGGTAGCATCTCTCAAAATCTCAATAGAGTTCCTAAAATGCACTTTCTACTCAGATCTCCCATTAGAGACCTAGCACCCCCCATGGAACATCCCCATTATGTTACAAGTTTTAACACAGGATACTTTTGAACCCGCTACTACATCAAACTTATTTTTTTTTACATGAAAAACAATTTCTCTGGTTGTGGTAACATCAGCCAGACAAATTTCAGAAATATATGCCTTCTCCTCAAAACTCTCTATCAGTTTTTTTCACAAAGATAGGGTTTCCCTTAGAGCTAACACATCCTTTATTCCTAATGTGGCATCCAAAACTACTTTAAACCAGTCAATACATCTTCCTGTCTTCTTTCATCTTTAAAATACTTATGTGTAAGCATCACTTCTACTTTGACCCTCTCTTCTCAACAGCTGTGTCCCCTCTTGTTTTTGCTACTAAAATTAATTCACATTTGTTTTTTCTACTCTGTTAATAATACTTACATATTGTATCAATTGTTTATGGGATTATCTACCGTCTGTGATTACTTTGTGAAGTTGTTCTGTTGTATTTTGTGTGAATTTCCTCACCCCAGGCTATACTTACAAATGGTCTATTATGATCAGTGTACTACCCCAGTAAATAAAAAAAACATAAGTACAAATAAATAAACATCATACTAAAGAATTTGCAAAACAGTCTGGATTCACAAAGGGGGTGATAATTTATGTTAATAACATATATTTAACTTCAGTAACTGAACTTAAGTTACATAATGTTGAAAATGTATTATGCAAATTGGACCCAAGTTAACCGCAGGACGGAGATGAAATTATTGATAGTAAACTAAGAACACTTCAATGTGAACTTACAGCACCACTGCATCTGTAATTCACTATGCCATTTACATATGGGGATTTCCTCAAGACTGGGAGCATTTATTTGTTAAAGCTGCCGTTAAGAGAAAGGTGAACAGGAAAACCCAGAGTCAAATAAAGCACAGGAATAAGATGGAATTAGAAATAATGAACTGAGAACATTTCAATGTGAACTTACAGCACCAGTGCTTCTGTCATTCACTAGGTCACTTGTGCACAGGGAGATTTACTACAGAATGGAGACATGCACTTGTTGTACCCATCTTTAAGGGAAAGGGAGGTAGGACAAATCCAAAGTCTATAACAACAGGTGTACTTTCTTGTTGTGGAAAAATAATAGACAATGTTAATTTGGATAAATTATTGTCATACCTGGAAAGGTTGGGGCTTGAATCCATGTATCAGTATACATATGTTGAAAACAGATCTTTAACTACATGGATTGTGATGCTCTATAATATAACTATGGCTATAACTGAAAAGGTGTGCTGTTATGTAATTTAAATAGAACTTTCTTCAACGTTTGACAGGGTTATACACAAACCACTACAAAATAAAGCAGGACAACTATATAATAATATAATCTTGATAGGACAGATAGCTGCATGGCTTACAAATAGGACATGGCAACTATCATACTGCAACTGGACAGTTGAAATTCTAGGTCACAGTCAGGGTGTCCCACAGGGCTCTGGCCTAGGCATATACTTGTTTAGGTTGTATCTTTCGGATCTGTCTTTTTCATCTGAGGTGTCCTATAGTCAGAATACAGATTACTTGAAAATGGGAAACTGATTACATCTGTTATAGAGAGGTCATATCTACAAAAGGACTTGACTAAACAGACCATTTGGGCATATGAGGTTTGGGAAACAGAGACTGAAGTGTGAATATTTAATACAGCATGTAGTGAATGAAACTGTGGATTCATTTAAGGATCTGGGTGTACACACAAACTGAGCTTTGATTTCTTTTTCATCATATAAACATAGTTAATGATAGTTCTAAAACTATGGGATGTAAAACTATGGGATGTGTAAAAAGATTTATTATAAAGTTTAGGCAATCAGAAATGAACTCAATGTTTATAAATTATATTAGACCCAAACTAGATTATGGAATAATAATAAGGCACCTTATAAGAAAACTAGTATGAGAAAATTGGAAAAAGTGCAGGGGAACTATACCAAGGCATCGATGGATGTGAAAGTTTAAGCTATTATGAAACATTAAAGTATCTGAACTTATCCAGTGTCTTATATATTTAAGAGGAGACCTTATAAAGGTACATAGGACATTTAGAGGCAACTACCTCTAGGAATATTTGGTGTTATCAAAGAGAAAAGAATCATCAGACGACCTGTGTATGAAATTGAAAAGAAATGAGAGATGTATTGTTTCTCTGAAAGAGAAGCCAATGACTGGAACAGATTACCAAATTAAATTAAAGCAAGCATTAGTTTAGATATTTTTGGTATATTGGCAGGCTAGAAGGATATGATTGCCCCTGCCTGAAATATGTGTATGCATGCGTGTACTGAGATCAATAAATGAATGGTTGACTTCTACCAAGATATATATGTTAGTAAATCATGTAACAGTCCAGTAATGATGGACAAGTACCTCAAAGGGATTTTTCTCTAATCTTGACCCCACATAAAACTACAGTAAGCTTATAAGTGGAGAGCAACAAGCTCTGCTCAGCAGTCCCAAGGGAAAAGCCCATGAGCTAGACAATTTAATCATTGAGTTGCGTGTTGACCTAAACAACAACCTGCTGTCACATATGAGCAGATTATTTCATGATTTTTATACAGATGGAAAGATACTTGCCTATCTACTCAGACAGTTATTACTATCTCATCACAACTCAATAAGCCTTCAGTTACAGCAGCTAAATGTAGGTGTATCTCTCTGGCAAGTCAATTTAAAACCATAATCCCCTTTATTATTCATAGAGACAAAGTAGGATTTTTGTGTCACTTATCAAGAACCGACCTTATGAAAATCCTAAGTGATCACTCAAAAACAAGTGTACACAGAAACTCACCTTATCTTTTAACAGTAACAGATTTTGCAAAAACAGTTGGCACAGTAAAATATTTATTTTTTGCTGTATTTGTCTATATCTATAAATGGATCCTCTTTAGAAGCTCAAAGTTTCAAAACTTTGAACTTCAAACAGCTGAGACTATAAGATCAAAGTTCAGAAACTTCGAAAAAGTAATAAAAAAAATAAAAACAAAACAATTTTTTTAAAATTTTTGAAGGGGGCAAGCCCCCCTTGCACCCCCACATCCCCTGCTAAATAAATATACAAACTCCAAGATTGTCCTACAGTGAGCAAAATAGTAAATATCCACGTTCTGCACTATACGGCGATCTTCATTCAAGACGTTTGAAGTTTCAAAACTTTGATCTTATGGTCACAGCTATTTGAAGTTCGGCATTTTGAAACCTCGAACTTCTGAAGTGGATCCATAGATATATATATATATATATATATATATATATATATATATATATATATATATATATATATATATATATATATATATATATATATATATATATATATATATAAATATATATATATATATATATATATATATATATATATATATATATATATATATATATATATATATATATATATATATATATATATATATATATATATATATATATATATATATATGTATACAGGCGCACACACACACACACACACACACACACACACACATATATATATATATATATATATATATATATACATATATAGATGTAATATGTGTGTGTGTTTAAACAGCATTGCAGAAGAATAAATTACAGTTGTTTAAACTATATACCTTATTCTTAGGAGCAGGAATTCAAGATCAAACTGTAGATGAGTGCCTTATCTTCACATTAAACTCCTTAGAGTCAGTCCTATCTGTTAAGAAAATTCTCCAGAAATTTCTCAGTATTTGGCATCAAAGCAAGTCTTAATAAGACAGACACACTGCATGGAGTAAAGTCTTTTTAAAGGGTTCTCTTACAAGTGCTCAAGTCCCAAGTGGTCAAAGATGACCTTCTGCCTGCACTGAACTCTGCTAAATGTTCTGGTGAGGTGCGGCAGCTGTGCAGAGAGAGTAGAGCTGTCACTTCCCACCTGGACCTAGTAGGTGAATTTGAGCAAGGCAAGTCTGGCTGACACAGGGATGAAGTGGGAGGGAGTGCGAGTGTGGATGAGGATTGCAGGCCATGATCAGGATTGGAATTTAGATTTAGGCAGGGGGAGCTTCAGGTGTTGTGAACAGGAGGAGAGTTTAGGGCTAGAGATCAATCAGAAAATTTAGGTTTATGGAGCAGGAAGGGAATTTTAGCTTAAGGGAGCAAAATGAGAGTTTGGGATAGGGAGGTGCAGTGGAGTTTTAGGGTACTGTAATGATTGGGACTTTAGGTTTAGGGAGAAGGGAATAAAATTTTAGGTTTAGGGAGTGATCCGGGATTTTAGGGTTAGGATGGGGATTGCCATAGTTAGGGTTAGAAACCGGGTGGGAGTTTTAAGGTTAGAGTTAGAATTTTGGTAGAGCTATGCAGGATGGTGGAAGGAATAGGTAATTATCTAGGACAGGGCTAGTGGGAGTCATGGCACTTACCATTTAGATCAAGTAGCAGTGAGCCAGTGTGTTGTGAGCCACTAGCAGATGAGCACTTGTAGTAGACCCTTTACAAAGTAGTTGAAAATTCCCAAAACTGTCATGTCTACAAACTCCATAAAAATGAACATTAAGAAGTTATAGGAAATGTTACCTGTTCAAGTACTGTTTCAGACCTTTACACCTAGTCAAAATCCAAGCATTTATTACATGTTCTGGAGAAAATTATATATGTGATTGGGCATGTTCCTGTCTCACTATTTATTTAGTATTTATTATTTATTTTACATTTGTTGACCGGGATAGTCCGAATGGATACATGTCCATTTTCAGCGGAGGCCCGGGGAGAAAAGCTCCAAGATAATAATACACATCGAACATTTAGTAAATGCTAGTTTCAAGCAGATTACAGTCATAAGCAATACCGACATTTAGCACATATAGTACTTATTATAAAACACTTTACAAAACATAACATTATTTTCAAAGTTAAACATACATAACATTACATTCAGGTTTAAGACACACTGAGCAGCAGTTATACAATTGACCCTTCCTGAAATGGAGTGGTAGAAAAAAAGTTAGAAGTAGTTGAAGGTAAGGCACCTAAGAAAGAGAGAGGTCACTAGTCGGGGTTAGTGCAAGGACATAACCAATGAGTTTTGAAGTATTTCTTGAGTTTGTTTTTGAATTGAGTTAGTGAGGGTTCTAGGGTCAAGTCAGCTGGGAGTCTGTTCCATATTTTTCCAACAGAGTTGGCAAACAGGGAGTCCCCAGCTGAGTAGTTGGATTTGTATGTTTGAACTAGGAGTCTAGTGGATGATCGCAGTGGCCAGGTGTTGGTGTAGGGGCTGATAATATTTTTTAGTGCAGGTGTATTTTCTGGTTGGTAAAGGACTTTATGTGCCACTATTAGCTGGTTGAACTGCAGTAGGCTTGGCAGTTCAAACCATCCTAGGTGATTTAGATTGTGACAGTGGTGTGTCCAGTAGGCTGTGCCAGTAACAAATCTGGCAATGTGGTTATAGCAGGATGATAGTTTATTAAGATCTGTTAAGTTTAAGTTGGAGAATAGAGGTGAGGCATAGAGAAGAGTTGATAGCAGATGGGAATGGGCAATTGCAGTTCTAGCAATTGGGGTAAGGAAATGTTTGATTCTGTAAAGAGAGCCAAGTTTTTTATCAAGGGTTTTGATAGCTTGATTGATATGCGCATCAATCATCAGGTTGTTATCAACTATGACACCCAGTAGTTTAGTTTGGGCTTCTGGGGAGATGATAGTGCCATTGTAAGCAGTTATGTTGAAGGCTGGTGTGGGTGGGGTCCTGCATGTGGGGGAGAAGAAGAGCAACTTAGTTTTGTTGAGGTTTACGATTAGATGGTGATTGGAGAGCCATTTTTCCACTGTACTGAAGGTGATTTGGGTTAATGTGAATAAAGTAGCTGGTGAGGTGTCAGAACAAATCAAGGTGGAGTCATCCGCATATTGAATGCAGGTAGCATCTGGGATGACTGAATGAAGGTAGTTGATAAAGATGGAGAAAAGAAGGGGTCCTAGTATTGAGCCCTGGGGGACTCCTAATGTGATGGGTAGGCAAGATGATAGCTTGTCCTGCCATAGGACTGCCTGTTGCCTGCCCTGCAAGTAGGATTGAAACCATTGGAGTGCATGGTTGTTTAAGGAGAAGGCCTTCAAGGTATTTATAAGCATTTTGTGGTCAACCATGTCAAAAGCCTTGGATAGATCTAGAAAGAGTGCTGAGGATAGTTTGTTATTATTGCGGTTGGGTAATGATGTTAGAGAAAGAGAGGAGGGCAGATGTAGTACTGTGGTGTGGCTTAAAGCCATGCTGAAAGTTGGACAACAACTTGTTCTGTGTGAGGTAGTGCATGAGCTGTATGTGTGCACACTTCTCCATAATTTTAGCTAGAGGTGACAGGCTCTAAAGTTTGACAGTTCAGTGGAACTACCTCCTTTATGGAGAGGTACGACATGAGAGATCTTCCATATAGTGGGTACAGTAGCTTCAGATATAGCTCTGTTGCTCAAGATAGAGATGGGGTAGGCTATGGTGTCAGCAGCCTTTTGCAGATAGTCTGCTGGTAGGAGGTCAGCAGCCAGGGTGGTGGGTCTTAGTTTCTTAAGTAGGGCTTGAATAAGTTGAGTAGGAACAGGTTGGAAGGTAAAGTATGTTTGGGTACAGGGTGTGGCTACATTAAAATTAGAGCCATTGGAAGAGAGTTGACTGGCTAGAGACTGGATAGTCTCTGTGAAGAAGCTGTTGAAGTTATTAGTAATGTCTACTGGGGATTTTTGCTGGGAAGCTGAGAGGGGTAGAGTGGAGGTTTGGCCTGGGTGGAGTAGTTTGTTTATTCCTGCCCAGAACTTTTGAGGTTTATTTTGGTGTTTTTGCAGTAGATGGTAGTAGTGGTTTTTTTTGTCTAAGGTTACAGATTTTTTGGTGTCATTCCTTAGCTGTCTGAATCTTAGTTGATCAAGTGGGGCTTTTGTTTTTTGGTAGGTGGCCCATGCTTTGTTTCTAAGTGAAATTTTGGTTTTGGTATATTTAGAAAGCCACGGTGCAATATTAACTTTGGTTCTAATAGAGCAGCTGGGAGCATGGGAGTTAAGAATAGCTAGGAATTATTTTGCTAAAGTATGCTACTGCTTCATCTAGGGGGAGTCTTTTTAGTACTGACCAGTTGCATGCCTTAAGTTCATTTTGAAATTTGGTGAGAATAAAGTTCTTGTTGTTTCTTAATGTTCTATAGGTGGGTTGGTAGGAGCAGTCTACTTTGAGCTTGATTACATAGGTGAGACAGTGGTCACTTAGGTCATCAGGCAAAATGCCTGATTTATAAGATTGAAGATGGGTATTGACGAGTATCCAGTCTAGGGTACTTTCCTTGTTATTGGGTTTTTCTGTCCTGGTGGGGGAGGTTATGATTTGAGTAAATCCATAGAGGTTTATGTGGGTTGTGGGGGTTTCACAAGAGCAAGTGTTCCAGTCAATGTTGAAATCCCCAAGAACAATTGTTTCTTGGGGGTGGTTATTGGATAACCAATATAAGACGTCTTCTAAGATTTCTGTGTTCCACCCTGGGGGAATGTAGACACAGACAATGTTTACATTTTTGTTTTTGTTAAGTTGTAGTTTTGAGATAACCTGTATGAGGAAAGAGGGGGGTGGGGGAAAAGAGAAGGCAGTAGGAGTGGTTAGAGGAATACCTTGATTGACTGACACCACACCAGAGTTAAGTTGAATGTAAGGGCCTAAAATCTGCACTCAGCACTGTAATGTTACTTGTACTCAGCACTTTAATTTTACTGATGTCGAAACATACTATAACCTAGTGGCAGAATCTCATGGTCCTTGGTGACAGGCTTCAACCATGTTTCTGTTAGGCATAATATATCTCGGGAATGAACAGCTTAGAGGGCATGCAGGTGCTGAGTTTTGTTATTTATGCTCCTAATGTTTAGATGGCAGGCCAGCAGTGAGCTAGGAGGTCTATTTGTTGGAGCTATGGTGGTAGGGGATATAGTAGGGGGATTAGGGCCAACAGGTGGGGATGGACCAGGGTTTGGGTGGATGTCGCCATCATTTCTGAGGTTGTAGTGTATCCTGAGTATGAGTTTTAAGATTTTGAATAAAGTTTTGTAATAGTGTCGTTTTATGACTAATGTAACTAGGTCTAGTAAGATGGTAGTATTTAGGGGTTAAGGAGGTAAGCACGAGGGGAGTGAGTAAGGGTGCATTATGATCTGCTGTAGATGGGATGGATGTTTGGAATTTAGGGTAGTGGAAACCTGGGTGATCCTGATATTCGTAGGTGGTTAGGAGATATGGGATGAGTAAAAGGGGTAGAAGTAGAGTTTATAAGACTATTTTGGGTGATAGCATACCTACTGAATGATAGTTGAAACTTAGGCAAAAGGAATAGTAGAGTTGGAGGACTGGTGGTATCAGGTTGAGAGTGGTGCTGTTGAGCGACAAGTTGTTACTGATTGGTTTAAAAAAGTTGGGTGTGGTCTAGTACCAATAAATGTAGCAGCACCAGGGGCGGAAGGTATTTGGGGGCAGGGTGGGGTGCGAAGCAAGCCCGAGCGAAGCGAGGGCAAGCGGAGCAGGGATAAACGAATGCCTGTACTAAGTTGTAGCAGTTTAACCTGTATGAGGAAAGAGGGGGGGGAAAAGAGAAGGTAGCAGGAGTGGTTAGAGGAATACCTTGATTGACTGACACCACACCAGAGTTAAGTTGAATGCAAGGGCCTAAAATCTGCACTCAGCACTGTAATGTTACTTGTACGCAGCACTTTAATTTTACTTATGTTTAGTAGGAAAGACAGACCAACAGTATGCAATGTTGAGGATTATTACAAGGGTTACTTGTTCAAATGTCAGACAAATAAGTAAAACTTTCAACAGGAATCTATGTTTGAGTGTTAGAAAGCCAGAAAGGTATAAATTATACCTGTAAAAATTAGGGTCAGAGACACAAATGTAAGAGTCTGTGTACTTTAGTTACAGGGGAAGGAGGCAAACACTCAACTAGAAAAGAGCCCTATGGCTGACAAAAATGGTGACTTGCTTAATTACACAGCACTGTAAGAGAATGCTTAACAAATGCTTTTTATGTGTATAACCTACTCTGATTAATTGCTGGGAGAAACAATATTTGTTGGGTTTTTCAATTGCAATCCTGTAGACACCGTTATTCAGGAGCTGCAGTTTGTTAGTGTAGGTAAATGTGAAGTTCAGTCTGATTAATTGCTGGGGGAAACAGTACTTCTTGTGTTTCCCAATTGCAATCCTGTAGACACCATTATTCAGGAGCTGCAGTTTGTTAGTGAAGGTAAATGTGAAGTTCAATCTGATTAATTGCTGGGAGAAACAATATTTGTTGTGTTTCCCAATTGCAATCCTGTAGACACCGTTATTCAGGAGCTGCAGTTTGTTAGTGTAGGTAAATGTGAAGTTCAAACTGAGTCACAATAGGTCAGCCAAGCGGGGGAATCTTAAGCACCTAGATTTGAAAATCACAATTTGAAAAAACTAGACAGCATGTGACTGCAGAAGTTGCAGGGACTACTAGATGAATTAATTTGGATGGATAAAACACAAAACTTTTCAGAAGCTGTAGTTCATGGAGATATTAGACATGGAGGTTTTGTCTAAACAATCAACAGTATACTGCAGCAGATATTATAGGCAATGTCTTGAAAGGGGCTATAAATAATAACCTTTTGAATGGTGTAAGAAAATATGATAATTTCACTGCCTCATTTGGTCTTTTTAAATGTCTGACATAGAATGTAAAAAGATTAGCCTGTGTGGCACAATTTCAAAATCATGTTCAGTTCCTGAATAGAATTTAAGTAGCACTTGCATATCAAACATCCATCAGAAGATGAAATGCAGCTAGAGCAGTAAAATAGGAGATGCAATCCTGCCCAAATAAATCAAGTAAATGCGGTAAGTCTCAAGTGTTGTACATTATCTCATTTTCCCTATACAGTAGGAGTCACACAGTTAAAGCTATTCTGCACATGACAGCATTCCTCTGCTACACTGATGATTAGCAACTGGTCTCAGAATGATGTGTGTTGGAGATATGCTAAATCTGAGGTGGAATATCTCCAGATTGGCCATATGTAGTGATTGCCCTTCTCTGGGATAAAGTGAGTGCTGCTATTGCTTGGACAATCAGAGGTAGCATACTCACTAAACAGTTTGGCTCCTGGGTATTACACCTAATGCAAATATGGCATTAAATAATGTGTTCCTTTGATTACAGCAGTGGTTAATGTGTTGTTACCCACATAGGTTCATAGGTATATACTAGGATAATCACTACCTACCAGGGCCTTTATAAACCTAGCAGTATAATCCAACCTGATTGGGTACCTCTGTATCATAAGCATTTATTAAGAGGTGGTATGTTAGTTATGAAGTTTCTAGAGGTTATGTTGGGGGTATGTTAGTTTGGACATTACTATCTGCTGCTGTCTGTCAGAGACATGAAAGCTAGACCCAGGAGGAATTTCTGATTTCCCAACCATTAGTCAAGGTGACACTTAAATAGGGTTAGGGATGGAGTCTGCTTCATGTGCATGGGGACCCTGTTCCAGAGCATGGGGATCCTCTGAGACACATATCTGTCTCACCAGCATGTCTTATTTATATCACAAACAATTTAAATCCTTGCAGCTAGTGGTTGTAAAGCTATTCAATTTGCGGATGTGCAAAAGATACATAAGAGCTGGATCCAAGGATGCCTTGTATGCCAGGCATAGATTGCCTCCCAGTAACCTGTAGGAGACAGAGTATAGAGATGGGACTTTAAGGTGATCTGTACAGGACAATCTGTTTGTATCCTGGGTATTCCTGGTAAGGACCCTTTGTGGGCATTACAACTGTTGCATATGTCTGGTCATCTGCACGCTGAAGGGGGCATTAAAAGGGGGAGAAGCTTCAAATCTTGCACCCTTGGCACAGAAAATGGCTTGCCAAGTCAGAGGCGTAACCCTCTATGTCAAGTGAGGAGGATTTTTATATTATAAATACCAGAAAGTAGAGCCATCAGGCTAACAATTTACCTTTCTAATTGTTGGCCCCAAGAGCTGTATGATATAATACATGGAATGCCTTCTGGTCAGTGTTTTTGTTTATGTTTGTACACCTGAGGTAATAATTCTGAACTGGACTATTTCTTAACTTGTAACATGCTTACAATGGGCCGGATTCACGAAGGCTTGCACGGAGTCTAAGAGTAGAGTAAGACTCCATGCAGCCAACATGTCTGCCGAGCGATCCAGGAACAGCCGG
Source organism: Protopterus annectens (assembly GCF_019279795.1). Lineage (NCBI taxonomy): Eukaryota > Metazoa > Chordata > Ceratodontiformes > Protopteridae > Protopterus > Protopterus annectens. The sequence continues at coordinate 1,561,194,619 of NC_056726.1, forward strand.
CAGGGGTGTGCAAGAGAGCTACTAAAACGACTCTTGCACGGACAGGGTTAGTTTATGCAAATTACCTCATTTGCTGCTGAAAGCTATGCAAATGAGGTAAATTTGCGATCCAGGAAACACTAACCTGTCTGAGTAGGAGTAGTGTTATTTGTAGAAATGTACTCGGTTGGCAACTGAGTACCGTTCTGCAAATAGCAAAACTGGGCCATGACAGCTCCAAATAAAGGATGCATCCAGTTGATGAAGCATGCCAATGGCCAAATATATGGCCACTGGCATTTTTATGTGTTGCAAAATAATAAAAAATAATTTTTTTTTCCTCAATCTCTGATGTTTAAGCGTAGCGCAGCGCGGCACAAATGTGCGGCGCTCTAAAAACCAGAAAAACAAAAAATAAAAGCCACAAATAGGGTTTTTATTCAAAATAGTCATCTGCCATGCAAGTGAATGGCAGGCTGAAGACAACATGGCTACTGAGTAGAGGTTGCTAAGGGGGGAAGCTCAGCCTGCGAGATGTAACCAAGCATTAGTAGGCAATCCTATGCAAATGAGGATAAGGATAGTGAATCCCAATTTTTCCTGCTATGTGAATCATGTCCCTAGAGTGTAAGAGTAGGAAAAGGGGAGTAACAGAGTAGAAGATGGGTGACATCATGAGGGGGTATGTATCAAAAAGACTGTAAGCTTATTGGAGCAGAGTGGCATGTGTTTGCTGTGAGTTACTCAGGACTAGGAGAGGTGTGTCTACAGTTGTCTAAACTGAAACCCAAAAACCAAAGGTGTATGCCATGGCTATCACTAAAGTTTCTTGCAAAGCTGCTTACACTGTGTGCACGCGTGTAAACCCGTCTAAGCCTGTGTGCGTGGGTGTGCACCTGTGTAAGCCTGTGTTAGGCTGTCTAAGCTTGTATACACGAATGTGCACCCGCCTAAGCCTGTGTAAGCTTGTGTAAGCCTGTGTGCGTGTGTGCTCTTGTGTGCACGTGTTTGCTCTTGTTTGTGTGGCACTGCCCCCTGTGGAAACAGAAAGGGAAAAGGAAGGAAAAGAAGTAGTAGGAAGTTAACCAAGGAGAACTAGTAGCGCTGCCAGGTGAAAAATGTTAGAGGCTGCCATTGTTGTTATAAGGCAACATGTGCAAGATACTGAAGGTGGTCCCATTGCGAATGCTGCTGAGCAACCCACAGTGAGGAGACGGAGAAGAGTGTACAGACCCAGGGTAACCTACCAGGGGCTACATGAGCTGGAGATAGTGGAGCACGATAGAGTGGACAGAGAGCTCCTGCAGCAAATTGTTGAGCTGTGCAGGCCATGCCTCACACACAGAACCAACAGAGGGGAACCCATCCCAGTGGAAACCAAGGTATGTGTTGGCCTAAGAATACTAGCAACAGGTACCTTCCAGAGACCAACTGGTGATATGATGGGGATTTCACAGGCATCAGCATCAAGGGTACTGCACCAGTTCCTGAATGTCATGTCAGCACATGTCAGTGATCATGTATATTTCCCCAATTCCCGTGAGGTATTGGCCAGCAATATGCGTCTCTTCCAGCAAATAGCAGAATACCCTGAGGTAGTGGGTGCAATTGACTGCATGCACATACACATCAAAGCACCAGCTTTTGAGTGGGGTAGGGCCTACATCAACCGCAAGGGCTTCCACTCCATCAACTGCCAGGTCATGTGTGATGCCCAGGGCATAATACTGAATGTGTGTGCTGGCTGCCCTGGAAGCTACCACGATTCCCATATCTGGCATCTGTCACAGCTGTACCAGACATTTGCAAATGGGGACATCCCTGACGGTCACCTAGTGGGGGATGCTGGATATGCACTGGAGTCATGGCTGATGACACCCATCAGAAATGCACACACACCTGAACAAGAACTCCATAATGAGGCACACGCACAAACACAAAATGTAATTGAGCATGTGTTTGCGATGCTCAAGTCACATTTCCAGTGCCTGGACACATCTGGTGGAGCCTTACAGTACTCACCAACTACATATACCCAAATTGTCATGGTATGTGCCACGCTACACAATATGATCCTGTGAAAACAGCTGCAGCAGGAACAGCATGGGGCAGGGCCAAACAGCCCCCCACCATTGCCAAGGCCTGCACAGGCACAGCGTGACTCGGAGGAGGAACAACCTGAGCCTGCCCCAGTAGGCAGAAGGAGGTGTGCCAGTATGCCTTGGCCTTGGCAAAGAGGCAACGCATAGCACATACACTGGCTCAGTAGGATCCCTGGAAATTATACCTCTCTCTGACTCGCATATAAAATAAAAGGGATGCCTAACTTGACACTACCTTTTTCCAAACATGTATAGGGAGTGTAGTATGTGCATCCAACATAGGCAGCCCTGCAGCACCACCTGAAGCATGATTGCCATGTTTTAAGCAATATAAAGCAGTGCTAAGCAGCTTTTACCAATATCTAGTATATGTAAACAAAATTGCTCGTGCAATGTTGGCCAAGGTCGTGCAAAGTTGAGCAAAGTCAGTTAAACATGCTCATATCTGCTTTACTGTTCCTTAAGCAGTCTGGTCTGGCCAGCATGAAAATAAAAAGCAGTGACAGGGCTTGAACCCAGGATACTGTGCACTATAGTCACATTACTGAACCACTAATCCATGATAGCATTACAGTGGCACAGACACAGCAGGACTATTGTACACTAATGCAAACAGAAAGCAATGCTGTATCATGCCCCTAATGAGGCAAATGGGTAACCTCACCCACACACCTATGCAGACAGAGAACATCAGGCCAGGCATTGTGATGTGGGTTGTGTAGGCTATGAAGTTGCAAGCTAATATATGTGACAATGGACGCTAAGATCTGTAGTACAGTAGTATGCCTCAAGCCAGTATGATAGGCAACAGTACAGACTGTAATGGTGTCCTGTACATAGCAGTGCAGGCACAGCAAATGTGTATAAGTGTCAGGTGAAACCCACATCCTATGTACACCCACAGTAACAATCCGCTGTGCTCACGGGTAGAAATGTACAAAGAATAGCTGTCCCCCCTGTATGTAGAAATGTTGATAAGTCTATGCAAAGTGTCTCATAGAAGCCCTGCAGGCACAGCATGATCCCTGTTGATCTATGACACAAAGGTGAGCCCTGCTGTAAAAATACACCTTGATTTACCATACACATATAGTATAAATGTGTATACTGTGCATGCTCACACACTCCAACAAATGTAGTGGATTTCATTCAGCATCACACTGAAAGGTCATACTGGGCATGCTCACACACTTAAAGAAACGAAGCAAATGTCAGGCAGGAAGATACTGAAAGGTTATACTGGGCATGCTCACACACACAGGCTAAATACGGATGTGATAATAAGGGATCTATGGACAAATGTGTATAGTCATCTCTACTTCCAGAAACACATTCACAAAGTGGTCTGAAAATCCTGCTATGTGTTCACACAAACTGCCAAGGTCTGTGCATGTAGGTCAAAGGAGGTTGCCACTAATCAGCAGTCATCAGACCTGTCAGAGAGTACCACAACACACTTGAGATGAATCTGACTAGGCATGTTCAGCAGCTAGAAAGACCAATGAAGTACCTTAACAAGAGGATTACTGGCCTCAAATAGTTGCCCCATGCAACAAGAATGAATGTAACCCAAGCTGTACTATGTTGCATACTGTCTACGCAGGAGATCTCTGCCCAACAGACAGGTCCATGTCATGGTTACACTCAGATCTGTTCTGAGTTACAGCTCAATGGCACTAAATGTACAGAGCCAACTGATATTGGCAACATCCTGGTAGATAGGATCACTGTTAACTTTACCCCTCTCTCACCCATGAAAGAGCACATGTCTATAATGGAAGACTGCAAAGTTGCTGTCATCATGGCTGCACAGGTACAAAACACTCTCCGAAGCCAGTATCACAGCAGCCATGGGACTAGATAACTTCCCAGGCTGTGTAGTATCTACTTCCCTGAAGTAAACATTAACATGGAAGGTCTGTGGCTACTGAAGTTTCCAGAGGACTGCAAACTAGGAGCCATCATTGTAAACACTAAAGATGTGGACATCCTACAAAAGGGCCTCACTGAGACAGATGGCTGTTGTCCAAGCCATGGGCTGTAGCTCAATGCCAAAAGGTGCATTATCATCACCTTTGTTAAAATCTCTGTAGCCAAGAACTACAACATAGGTGGTAGTATACCTCACACTGTAAGTGTGACAAGAGACCCTGGGTCACAGGTGGACAACGGATACAACTGTGATAAGCACATTCCCACAGTAGTCAGGAAACCCTCTTATGTGGCACACCTCATCACAAAATGTGTCTCATGCAAAATAGAAGAGGACATTGTTCCACTCTACTCACCGCTCACTAGAACTATAAAAGAGTACAACGCCACTGCTGCTATGTACCTCACAAGACAACTACAACAACTGGAAAGCCAGCAGCAATACCTCACAAAGAGCATTAGTGGCCTGAAATACATGCCATACACAGACCATCGCAAAATGCTCCATCCATACTCCCTTGCATATCGTCTACTCAGAGGTGTTCACTGCCTAACATACAAAGCTATGTCAAACATAGAGCTGTTGGATATGATCCACGTAAAACACTCACAATAACTCTGACCTTTGGACCCAAGACCTCGAGTGTAATACAAAAGGAAGGCGTGCAGCCATTTACCTTATGGATATCCACACCTTCAGGTTACTGGCACAGCATGAGGCATTGGAGACCATGCTAGTGCAACTAACATTGGGCAAAGCTGCCCATCAGATTGTAGCCTGCTACAGATCACGTACCTTGTCTCAGAAACCTCACTCAGTATTCTGTAGAACAATGGCAAATATAAAGGTCCTATCAAACACCATTATATGAGGAGATTACAACTACCCAAACACTGAGTGGGTGAATTACTCGTATACAATGTCCTTTGCCCAATGTGTCCTAGAGGTAAGAAACTCTAACACCCTGGAACAGCTGGTCAGCATGCCCACTAGAGGTGACAACATACTGGACATGATCATCACCAACATGGGGTACCAGTGTTCCACAACAGAGATAAACCCCCCACTGATAATATCAGATCATTATGTAATCACACTGGACATCCACATCCCACCCCCACAACCAGTCAATGAAACCACTGTGAAGACATTTGCAAAAGCAAACTGCACACTTCCCAAGATCAAAGTAGAACGTTCTGACGACCCCTTGCTATACGATAATGGAATGCAATCACCAGAATCATTTACAAGTGCATCCTATGAGCATCTACAGGGATGCATGGAATGAGACATCACAAATAAAACCAAGATGCACTCCTCCAAAAATAGGACAACAAGCAGGTGTTTGCTGTCCATAAATAAGCTAGACAACAGAAGGAGGAAACAAACACATGATAGATCCAACTTCACTAAAGGAAAGGCATCACTGATCATTATCAGGAAGAAACAATGATCGCTCATAAAATAATCCAAGGATGGTTTCTAAAGACAAATAGCCAAGGAATGTAAGACTAACAACCGCAAAGCCTTCGGTCGCTATACCAGACATGTAGGTGTCAACTTCCAAATATGCTGTCAGCTACTGAAAAAAGGAATGAAATACACCAAACCAACTTTCATTGCCTACACCCAGGGGGACATGTTCAGTGTAAACTCCCCCCATCACCCCCAAAAGGGCCTGTGTCCATCACAGAAGGATGCAGAGACCCAGACGTCATGGACATGCAGGTAAAGACAGCCCTCACCAAAGCTAAGAACATAGCATCAATGTGACTGTATGTTGTCCCAGGCTGCGTCTTACAGTAGGTCCATAAAGAACTACATCCTCACCTACATTCACTGCCCAGACTCAAGCGTACCACAGGCTATGTACCCAAAGAATGGCATACAGTAACAGTCATCCAGCTCTACAAAGGGTGTGCCAAAACAGAACCTGGAAACCATTGCCCAATATGTCTACTCAGCCGGGTCTACAGAGCTATTGAGCAAATTGTCATGGAATCCATACACTGAGACATTGGAGATCTCCAGACACTGGACTCTACACAACTTTGCCTTGTTAAAGGCAGAGCCTGGCTCCCCTACCTAGTTGACTTATTTAAAACAGTTACCATGAACATAGATGGAGGTAAAAGTAATCCACAGAGCCCACCTAGAACTCACTAAGGGCTTACCACACCATTCCCCACTCTGTCATCATGGACAAGTGTACCAGCTTGAACATTAACAGCTATGTCACAGGATGGGTGGCCAAGTGGCTCACAGATCAAATACACATGTTCTTTGTTGCAGGTGCCATGTCCAACTCTAAGTCAGTCACAAATGGCATCACACAGGTCTTGGTCCTGGGACCCCACCTGTTCAGTAGATACTGCTCAGAGGTACAGGCAAGCATGGCAGGTGTAAGGCTGAACAGGTTTGCAGATGAATGGAAACTGTGGTCTATAATTGACTGTACAGCTGGCACAGACATCCTCCAGAAGTGTCTTACAGAGACAGATACCTGGTGTCAAAACAATGCCCTCAAGCTGAATGGCAAAGAATGCATAGTCATCCCCTTTGGGTAATACAAAGTGCACACAAATTACCACATAGGTGGTAATCCAGCATGTACGGAGAAAGTCATAATGGCCCAGGGGACACAGGTAGATAGTAAATTCATCTTTGATGATCACATGGCCAAAGTGTTTTGACATTCCTTCAATGTAGGCCATCTAATGTCACCTAATGTAACCTACTTCATATAGTCTGATGATGTCACCATCCTACAAATATACCTGTGGAAAGGATAACTCCCAGTAATGTGTATAGCGCATCGTGTTAATGCGTACTCCTGTTGTATCATGAAGTAGTAAGTTAGGGGTTTGAATCCTGCACTGGACAACTGTGTTTGTGTGTGGTCTCCTTGAAAAGGAGCAACCTTTTAGGAGAGTAGTAAAACACCTCAAAAGTGGTAAACTAACCTTTGTCAAGTTTGATGATGTCACCATCCTACAAATATACCTGTGGAAAAGTGAACTACCAGTAATATGTATAGAGCATCGTGTTAATATTTACTCCTCTAGTATCATGAAGTAGTTAGGTATGGGTTTGAATCCTGCACTTGGTGAGTGTATGTGTGTGACACAGTTGGTCAATGTGTTGTGGGTTTTGCTTTTACTACTGTATGACATATCAGTATGCATTGCACATGTGAGCTAGCTGTGTGGCAAATACATATACGTACATGTTACCTCAATGATTGCATGTGTGGGAACCCTGCTTTCTCCAAGAACACAGCTGCCATCCTTGCCAGGCTGTGCTACTGCTTCAAGACCTTAGGTCACATCTGTATGCTTGTGACAAGGGCAGCCACTGCAGTGATCCCTGGACTAGGTCATCTGTCTCACACAAAGTCATTACGGTTCCTATTGGAATGTGTGTGTGAGGGTCTATGGCCGAGGTATATGTCAGACCTGTTCAAACACAGCAAAGTCTGTCAATGATGACTATTCATAACAGGTGTTGAACAACCTTTGTGGATATGCATGCAGACCCCTTATTGCTTATGTGATCCACCAATGGATCTCAAAATACCTTTGGAAATGTGATTAACAAAGGACAGATGGCGTAACACTTGGTTGCATGTACACATCGGTACCTGTTCATCATGTTGTTGGCTACTACCTATGTGGTACTGTGGGGATAATATGTTCCATAAAGGTGGATGACTATGTTTAGTTTGGCTTATATCTTTCCAGCATAGGTTTGACAACAGGCATCTGTCTGTATGATACCCTTGTGCAGGATGTGTGTGTCATCTGGAGAATGCAATATAGGCCACAGTATGCATTACCAGACGTGGACGGATGTATCCCTACTGTGATTGCTTGTACCTAAGAGAGCTATATGCCAAACAGGAGTGGTGTTAGTAATGGGTGCAGTTGAATACCAGTGGTTACTGGCATAGTATAGTACCTGAAGGATCCAAATGTTGCTGTATGTCCTACATCTGTGTGTCAGTTGTCAAGACATCATCTAACGATTGGTTATGGTCAGGCTGTGGAAGTGATGTATACTACCAGAATGCAAAACAATGACAGATAGTAACAGTATCACCCACAGCACAGTGTCAAACCATGTCATACACACATGTGTAGCCAGGTTCCGAAATGTGTGTAGTACAATGCATACTGGCCAACAATAGAAACTATGGAGTGTTACTGTGTAATACAGAGCATGTCACCCTGGCCATGTGTCCACTATGCACGTACATGCAAACAGTGCACCTCCACCATGTTCACAACTGCACACCTGCAAATCTGTGCTACACACATCACACACATGCTGTCCACTCTCTAACACATGCTGCCAATACTGCACACATCTGCCAAGTGGCACGTGGCCGGACAATACACAATTGGAACCAACACTGGTGTAAACAACACTACAATGACAATCATAGCATTAATGCATCATGCCTGCTCAGCTACACCTTCAAGCATATCATTACGCTATACTGCTGACAACATGCTAACATTGCTATACTGCTATAAAGACACCCTGTGCATCAGCACCATGGTAGCCTGTTCCTGCATCGATGTTACAGATGACAGGAGGCGGCACAGGTTTCATCATATGCACAGGGTGTGTTGTTGGTTTGCCAGAGGCCTACAGTGAGCCATCCAATCGACGTGTGTGTGTGTGTGTGTGTGTGTGTGTGTGTGTGTGTGTGTGTGTGTGTGTGAGGGGCAAGAATACTGGAATGGGTCAATGTTGATGTAATGTGTGTGGGTATGTGTTAGCCCTGGGTGTCTGGAGTATGTGTATGTGTGTGTGTCTGCATGCACACAGTTCCACCATGTGGCTGCCATATACGGGTATTTGTGGGACAGCCACAGACTGTACCTGCGAGGTTTCACAGATCACTGTCTCGCCATGGATACAGTACCTGTGCCTGGCAGGGGTGCTACTGACACTATCAGGTACTAAGCCAGACTGGGTACTATCCCCAGAGGTGGATGGATGTACACTGGACACAGGTCCCTGCTGGGACTGTCCAGAGCCATGTGCACGTGGTCTTCTAGGATGTTCTATGGACAGCCCATCCCCAACATTGCTGGGGCTGGTACTGGCACTACGGGAACGGCTGTGGCTTGAGGGACGTCCATGGCGACTGCCAGCTGCTGATGTTGCTGGCATACATCCACGTCGACGACTCAACCATCCCACACTGTCCTGACACATGTACATGACATTGCAGAGGATATCTAATGTCTCTCCCCAATGTCTATCAGTGACCTCAGTGTAATGATGGATGGCACCTGCTAGGTCACGGATACTGTCAATGATGGTGGTGTTATGCACCCTCTGTGCCCTTAGTCCCTGTCTGGTGTACCATTCCATACATGCCTGTGCCTCCATGACAGCCTGAAACATGCATGACGTTGTCAGACCTGTGGCACGTCTGCCAGTGGCATGATGAGCAGCAGTGCTCCTACGAGAACCCCTGGATATCTGCCTATGTGGTACCCTTCCAGACATCTGGGTATGGCTGCTGTGTTGGGATGCATGTGCCATGGATATCACACTGTCCTGGCCAATGCCAATTGTACGCTGTCCCTCAGCTATGGGCATTGTTGATGGATGTATCCGCAGTATGACTGTATGCATGGATGGGGTGGACAGCTGTGTACTGTCGATTGGTGGCCCAATGACAGACCCTGGCAAACACGCCTGTGCCTCAACACACTTATCTTCATTATCACTATGTGGCTCACTATGTGGCTCAGTGACATCAGTTTCCCTGCTGCAGTGAACCAGCCCTAACACAGCACCTGTGGGAAGAAGACAGGAAACACACTTCACGACCTGTACATGATGTCGGCACACATGCACACATGCACACATGAACACATGCACACATTAACACATGCACACATTAACACATGAACACATGCACACATGAACACATGCACACATGCACACATGCACACATGAACACATGCACACATTAACACATGCACACATTAACACATGAACACATGCACACATGCACACATGAACACATGCACACATGCACACATGAACACATGAACACATACACACATGCACACTTATACACATGCACACATGCACACATGAACACATGCACATATGCACACATGAACACATGCACACATGCACACAAATACACTCCTCACTACAGCAGATACCCACACACCACCAGCAATCCAAAACATACTCAATAGTGGTTGAAGGTGGGTTACAGTATCACAAGGCAAACAGTCATATCACACGTGTCAGCATGCAGAAGATTTGTTGCTCAAGACCATGCAGTGCGAGTGCAGACAGCCCTTGTTAATAACAGTATACATGGCTTTGATGCATGTGTGCTGTTGTTCAATGATTGGCCTCACCCTGCAATGCAATGTGTACATGGACACAACATTGCTGTGCAAGTATTAAAAGGTCTGTAATGTCCTGTGCATCATCACTCACAGGTATACATACCATGCCTGGATGTGTATCTGTGTGTCACATAGATATCCATTTCTGATTACAGTGTCTGTGTCTGTAGCAGATAATTGTGGACACAGGTTTAGCACATGCATGCTATGTATACACACAGGATGAGTGGTGTATGTATACGTGATGGAATACCATTGCTCAACATGGCCATTGTACAGTGGTTATGGTGAGTGTAGGACATATTGTGGACATGCCAGTGCCAGCCATGACATGGCATGCTACAACATGACTGCAACATTGAACATCACACATACCCAATGTGTGTCATGTGACCTATACACTCAATAGCATTACAAGACATATATGTGTCACTTTGTACAAATGGTGATTGCTATGCATATTGTGTATAGGTGCATATGTTTGCACATACACAACATTGAGGTGCATAGCAATGACTGTTATGTGTAGTAGTGTGGTCACTGTAACTGGATGGGGTGTAGTACCATGAGCCATCATCATCATGCATCATGTGGTCACTCAAGGCTACTAATGTGTGCCAGACCGCCACCTAGCATGCTGTACCTGAACTGCAGTACCGTGGCTACATTCACAATTACACAGCCACTTGTTACATGGGTTTGTAAGATGCCCAATAGGGAGCATTGCCTAACATGAATGTGTAATGGGTTGAAGAGTGTCGCACAGCCCCATGATAGGCCTCTACCCCTCAGGTATATTATGTGTGCTGTGTGGATGACATGTGGGATACTGAAGTGTGACCTTACAGCGGGTGTCTGGATATGCCATGTGTAGCATGTTAAGGTGTACTGTGTATGACAAAGTTGTGTATGTTGTGTACATGTGTATCAACTATGCCTATCCAATGTCCAGTACGGTCTTGCCACAATTGTGTGCGATGCTCTGTGTATTGCATGTGATTGAGGCAGCTACTGACATTACTGAGATGTGCATAGTCTCACAGCAAACATGCACAACATGCATTATGCATAGGTGTGTTACGTGTACATGGCCTACACCTCACCTATGACATGCACATTTCATTAGCAATATTACATTTATAACACACTCACCAGCATCGACCGGCTGTCTTGCTGTCACACCAGAGGGACCTACAAGAATATGAGACAGTTTGTCAGTGGCCACAACTGTGGAATTGCTACTGTGAGTTTGCTAAACTACAGTAGTACAACAGTCAACAGTCACAGGCGTACAGATTATATTCCACATATCAGTATTGCACAACACTAGGCAGCACAACTGCTAAACACACAATACACATCTCACATATGCATAATCTACCAATACAGATAACAGTAGTCTACAGATAGGGCATGTTACCTGCACGCTCCATGTCAACATGCTGGGTGGCTCCAGCCTCCATGATGACACATGTATGTTGCTGTTCCTGTTGTTTGACAGGAGCCACCATGCTTATGATCAGCTCCTCCACTCTGGTGGGGGGGGGGGTGAATGGCTACCCCACCACCTGTGGCAAGCTGTTGTCTATAGATATCAGACGCACACCGCCGGACATGTCTAAGTAAATCACTGCAGTAATGGCGTACCTGCTCATATGTCCGGTTATGCATGTCTTATGTCATTTACCCGACGAACAAGATCTTGCCACAGTGCAGTCCGCTCATGCTGGTCCTGGCTGGTTCTAGAGAACAGCAGGGTGTAGTGCTGCACCAGGCTGCTGTGTATTTCCTGTTCCTCTGCAGCTGTATAACACAGGTTGCGTTGGTGGGCCATGCCCCTGGAAGACAATTAAACAATATGTGTGAGCAAGTCATGTGGCACACTTAACATTCTAATGTACAGATATCAATTAACTGCCATATATAGCATCTGATTGGCTGTCAGAGGATACACATGTTCAATACCACATATTAGTGCTCAGGCCACAACTGGCTGATAGTGCCTGGCACGCTCTATATATCAAACCATGTTCTGCACAGCAGCAAAGAGAAGCCAGTATGTAAGACTATACACCAGTACATGGCACACAGTATGTGACACAATGCACCACCTAGCCACAGGAGGTATATATCAAGCTAAAGCATAAAAAAAGATGTCATCCATTGCAATGAATGTAAAGTACAGTTACAGTATTACCAGTATACCACCCTAGTCATTGATGCCAAACCCCTGCCTAACATATGTGCACAGTTGTTAATATAGGTGGCATACTGCTGTACTAGACTATACATGTTGCTAGATACACACGTATACCCTGTAACACACATATGATTGAGGGCATGGCACAGGCATAATTACACACACATCAGACATACATACAACACACAAATGTATGCCAACCCAGATGAGCTTTACATGTGTACCATACAGTACTGTATGTCACTACTTACAAAACCTTATGCCTGAAGTATGTAATCTGTGAGGACTACAGGGAACACACAAAACAGTGTTTCCAAGCAATGTGAACATACACCATACTGTACTGTTTAGGCCTACAGCTTCGGGTAGTACTACAGTTCATATGGGAGTTGGATTCACCAGCAGTACCACTCACTAAGCATACATGTATTGCTTTAGCCTACAATGGGACACCACAGTCGACAACAAGGGACTATGTCACACCATATGCCATACTACTTTTTCTGCCTAGCAATAGCATACACATCTTTTGCTGGGATCACAACTAGGACACAAACTACCATGACAGAAACAATTTCACACTAAGCTATCACACCTTTACAGACCTTGCACACATTCACCAACACATTCACCATCACATTCAGTCAACCTCACATAGCAATTATTGCACTAAGTACATGTGTGTGTGCATCGTGTCATAGGTAGATAATATGCTATTGGCCCTAGGGCCTACAGCAGCCTAGCCATACGCTATCCTGGCCTTTGACACACATGTCATTTAATTTCACTTGCCCCACTCAACCAGAGCCACAAAGGTGATTCCCGGGGTGTATTTCCTATCTCCCAACCAATCATCAGGAGTATTTATGACAACTGCTAATGAGGAGCTTTGTTTGCTATTGATAGGTGGTTTGTTCCAGAGTATGCCATGTCTCTGAGATGGGAATCTATCCCTCCAGCATGTGCTGTTTAGTGAGCTGACAAGGTTTAGGGCCCTAGAGCGTGTATCTCGGAGGGATTGTAATATGTTTACGTGGAGGATGTCCAACAGCTATGGGTGTGACATAGCTCTGCATGTTAGGCAGAGGTCACCTCTGGGTAGGCGGTATGCAACACAGTCTAGCTGTGGTTTTGTGAGTCGGTCTGCATAGGGCATCTGTTTGAGGCCGGTATTACTCTTTGTGAGGTATGTCTGTGGCCTTTCCAGTTGCTGTAGTTGTCATGTGAGGTACATACCACATGGGGCATTGTACTCTATAATGGGTTTTAAGTGTGATGAGTAGAGGGGAACACTGACCTATATTTCCCTAGATGACACACCTTTTGTGATGACATGTACCACGTAGACAGATTATATGACTAATGTGGCACTGTGATTATCAAAGGGGGGGGCTACTGTCCACCTGTGTCCCATGTTCCCTTATCACACCTTCGGTGTTAGGTAGACTACCACCTATGTGGTAGTTAATGGGTACAGTGTTTTGTCAAGAAGGGATGGCACTGCAGTGTCAACACTGAGCTTCAGTCCATGCCTTGGTCACCAGGCACCTGTCGCAGTAAGTATGACCCCGTGTCTCTCTCTCTCTCTCTATATATATATATATATATATATATATATATATATATATATATATATATATATATATATATATATATATATATATATATATATATACACATACATGCACACATACATATAAACATCCATTGCTGTACATATAGATGTACATATAGGCACATATACAGTCCAATTCTCATGGTGGGAATATCAATTATGCGACAGTTGTGAGATATACAGTTATGTAATAATATTGCACAGTGTTGTGCAGAATGTATTGAAGGTGTCCTCAGCCCATGTAGCTTTAGCAGACCTCACTGGCTGCAACACTGCAAAACTAACAAATCATACCCACAACGTTTAACCACCACATGTCATATTCCAGCACAGCATGCTGTTTTCTTTGTCACACACTACAACATACATAGAAATATGCACATAACAACCTTCAACAACATATATATATATATATATATATATATATATATATATATATATATATATATATATATATATATGTCCCTTGCCCTATGCACATGTACAGATACATATAGATACGTACTGCTGCCACATATGGATGATTTACAGTATGTAGTGTACTCTTCAAAAACATCTACTACATGCCAGCAAATACATATGTGTTACATACCTTTCCTTTGTATTTATCTGTTCCATCTGTTTTTAAAGGAAATCATTTTTGGGGGGGGGGGTTCTCTGTCTGTTGATGTTGCTCTTTCTTTTCTGTGTCTGTCTGTTTCTGTCTCTTTGTCTTTGTCTGTGTCTCTGTCTCTCTCTCTCGCTCTCTCTCTCTGTTGCTGCAATGATATTATTGCATGTGTGGACAGCAAGTACAGCCTGCTTTTCTAGGTATCTGCACATGTGCATGTGATGGCCTCTGCACCAGTTGGTGCCCACCATTTAGTAATTGCATGCAGCCTGCTGTGTGGTAATTGCAGTACTCACTGTCATAGCAACCCACTGCTCTAAAATGCTAAGTTAGGTAGGCGTAGCCCTTTCAGCTTTCCAAAGTGGGGCCCATGCTTGTTTGCTGTGGACACCATTGTGTCAGTCATAAGGTTGGTATACTTCTTATATCTGAAGCTAGAGTTGTAGCCAGTGATTTGCATGTTGTACTCAAACCTGAATGTTGCTGCTTCTAGTACACACTTGTCAGTGTAGAATTTTACTCACCCCTCCAAATGCTAACACAAGATACATGGGAGTATGTACTTTCTTTTCTAATTAGACAACTGCCATACAAAATTAGTTATTGCAATGTATTCTTCTGACACATGAACTGTTTGTGAACTACTATACTGTAAATATTAATTTACTCACTTCTGAACAGTTTTTTTTTTGTGTTGACATTAGCACAGGCTGCTCAAGACAACTGGACACATTTCAGTACTGAGTATGCCTACCTACATCCTTGGTAGAGCCTGAATACACAGGTATATTGTTCTTTTGGGTAGGGGTGCAGAAGTACAGAGAGCATTATTTATTATTGTGTGATGTTTATCTTGCTGAACATACAGGGTTGCTGTGTACCTGTTAGTCTATCAAGGCAAGTAGTCTGTCTGCGTAGCTCCCACCTGTGGACATATCCAGATGGTAGCCAGAGGTTAGCCTATTATTCTTTGCCTGTGCACCACACTGGTCTTTTCAGCACTGGAACAATGGCATTGTCACAGTTGGTTGCTACCAGTACATGGCTACATCCTTTGATATTTCTGTGTTGTACTCCTACATAAGGGTATGCTTGTGGGACTCCTTCCAAAGCTGTTTGTAGAGTGTGTAACATCAGAAAAGCTGATATGCCAGTGTGTTTCTGCCTCTGCCAGGCCTCTGATACACTCAGGTATATATTGGAACAGCCTCAGGGAAAGGTACATATAAGTGAGGTACACCTGTAATATATTACAGACATTAAGTTGAGACTGTGAGAGAATCAGAGCATATGTATTAATACACCTTTTCTGACGTGCAAGCAGTGTCTACTCTTACTTATTAACATTATTCATTAAGTGTAATTTCCTACTTTTCTGCCTAATGTCAGTACTTTTCAGAGGGATTCAGAGGGACACAGCTAACATTTGTTTACAAATCAGGGACATCCCTGACAAGCAGTCACAGTTGGGAAGTATGGCCTCTGCCCTATTCAAATATGCCAGTGTTTATCCTGCTCTGATACTGCGTGGGGTTTGTAAAGTGCTACTGTAACATTATTTCCTGCTAGAATGGCTGGTTCTCTTTCCACAGTTATGTCATGCAATTCCACAACAACTGCTGGTAAAGATCCACAGAACAAGATTTGTGTTATGGCATTCCTATTTTCCCTTTACATTCACTGATTGTAATGCATGATATATTTATTACAGCACCAACTTGTTGTATGCCTACTGTGGCTTAGTGGTACTTCATGCAGTGTAGTGTGTTCAGGGTTCGAGACTGACCGAAGTGTTTTATTTTGCTGCTCAGCAGAAAAAGGACCCTGCCATGCAGAGTGACTAAGGCACTTTTAAGCAGTTGTAATCGGGTTTGCGCGACACTTAGCGATGCTTAGCTAAGCGCACACAAGCACACACTCGCGCACACCTGCTAACTACTGCTTAAAAGTGCTTACTCCCGCTAACCCCCATGCTAATTTCTTTGAAAGAAAAGAAAATGGGGAGATAGGAAAGTGGTGAAAAAGGGGGCACAAAGAGGGAAAGACAGTAGGTAAACCAGCTCGGGATGTGCAGGATGGGTGTAAGGAAGGTCCATAGCTGCCCATTTCTTTACCAACAATAGCTGTGCATATGTTAGAAATTTGGAGTGACATTTGAAATCTTCCACCCCTGAGAGAGGGGTGAGGACAACAAAGTATGTTGTACTGCCAATTATAATTATCAGTTTACATGTCCAGCGGACATGTGTGCGAAATGGGCAGCTATGTATGGGGCGTCATTTTTTTGTGGTAACAGATTGCCCTTTTTTTTGTTTTTTCAGGTGAGAGTGGAATGTGAGGTAGAGGAAGTAGGTATATTTGGGGAGGTAGGTTGGGGAGGTAAACAGACAAGACAAACAAGATGCATACAGGGGTGGAATATGACACATGTGGTGGGTGAACACAATTGACAGGGACGGATGTTTGGATATCGCAAGCCCATGAGCCCACAGATGGCAACAGTGGAACTGAGATCCCCACCCATGGGCAGTCACCACTGCACCTTCACAGCCCAGAGGGTGGCTGTGCTGGGGGCTGCGTAGGAGGAGTAGGCTCACCCATGAGTCGCGCCACTCGTGCCTCGAGCTGGCGTAGAGGATCAGCGACCGAACGCTTGATCTCCCTACACACCACAGCCTGGACCTTTCAGAGGGTGATAGGTGGCCCTCTTCCGGCCATGCTTGCATGGGGGGACGAGCCCCATCCCCTGCAGTGCTTCCACCCAAAGGTGGCACAGGGCCACCGGAGGAGGAGGTCCCGGGCTGGGCACCGGACATGCTGGTGCCAGGTGCCATCTTCAGCTGAGGTGGGAGAGGAGGGTCTGCTGGGACCGGGCTTCCCATATGTTCTATGTTTAGCAGGATGTAATGACAATATGAGTTAGTAACAGATAACAGCATTCCAAATTATTTGTAACAGCATGCAGTAGTATTCCCATTAACTCAACACACAAGAATTCCAACAGTTGGACAGTAAGCATAACACATGCATATTTAGAACAACAGTGGACATTCCAACAGCATGCAGGGTTGATTGGTGGCAACAGGCCACCAAGATTGTGGTATGTGAACAGGGCACATGCATCAAAGTACATGCAGATATTTATAAACCAATAAGACATATGTCCCAACAAAGTTTTTCAGATTACACATATCCATTTAGGTGTGGAATGGCATTATTTATGACCATAAAGTAGGGTGTAAAAAGATCACTCCATTAACAACTTATATATACTTATAACTTTACTCTACATTCCTACTGACTGCAGTTATATATCACCTACATGTATTATTACACTAGGCAGTGTCCATTAAATTGTGAAATGGATTTTGATAGTTGTTTATACACCTGACCTGTATCTGACATACAAACTGTTCAAGATGCAGATGTTACTGCTACGTATTTATATATTTAATTTATATTCATATATCTACATATCTGGCTGTCTTCAGGTGACATTATCAGCTACATTTAAACAGACCCCTACATTTCTAGCAACACACTGACATTTCTGGGGAACACAATCACAAGCTACTCATGTGCCAGATTAACCTGTACATGCTAGCCATGAACCAACAGTTGAGGACTGTATATATGCTTAAGAGCTACTGGCATTTCCTTCATCCACTTTATATGGACCTACCCAAGTGTGGATTGACAGCACTTAATACAACTGTACTATTTCCATAATGCAAGGGTACAACGACATATCAAAGAAAGTGACACGGACACAGTCCAGGAATTATACCTTTATTAATTACATTACACACTTTTGCAGTAGATCTCTCATTCATTTCATATTTTGGTGCATGCAAAATACTTTTATTCCAGACTTATCATACCTTTATTAATGGGTTACAACACTTTTTCATGCTCTCTCACTTATTTTATATTACATTACATGCAGAGACTTTATTCAAGACTTATTATACCTTTATTAATGGTTTACAACACTCTTTTTCAGGCTCTCTCACTTATTTTATATAACAGGACATGCAGAGAAGTTATTCAAGACTTATTAGACCTTTATTAATGGGTTACAACACTCTTTTTCAGGCTCTCTCACTTATTTTATATAATAATACATGCAGAATAATTACTAACCTGCCTGGTGGCACAGCCTTAGCAGCCTATTTGCATAGGCTTGCCGATTCGCAGCACGGACACCTGCAGCTGTGAAGTAAATGAAGGGATATTGAGACATACCTATCCATTATATAGACTACAACAGCATTTCTTACATACTTCATTCCATGGCTACCTACTCAGAAGTGAGGCATCTTGCATGTCACAGGTCTCCTGTATCCATCGGTTCAGTCGGTCCTGCTTCCATCTCTTCAGGTCTGCATGGTGGTGACGGACCTGCTCACCAGTCCGAGGGACACCTGTGGCACTGGTGAAATCATGAGCTAACCGGTACCAAGCATCAGCTTTGTACTCTGTCCCTTGAAACTGGCCCTGCAGTAGTCTTGACTCATGATGGTGGATAAGGAGCCAAACTATATATTTTGACTCCTCGATGCCCCACCGTTGCACTTGAAAGCGAGTACCCTCTCCAGCACTGGCCATTCAGACTGCAGATGGGAGCTACAATCAGTTATGGAGTATATTCCCACCTATGGAGCTTAAATATGCCTCATTTCCCGCACTTATTTGGGATTGGCTGTTTTTGAAAATTCTCAGCTAACAGCAAACCTGCTTAGCAATGGTTAAACTTCCATTTATAAGTATATGTATGTTAACAGTGCATGTTTATGCTAAGCTGTCATGGCTTAGTGGTTCAGTACTTTGATTATGGTGCACAGTGTCCTGGGTTCTAGCCTTGTCATTGCTTTTTATTTTACTACTGTCCAGACAGGCTAGGGGGTGTGGCTGTGTTTAGGTGACTTTGCTCAACTTTGCTCTACGTTGCTCCATGTTGCCCGACGGTGCGCTGATTAGCGCGATGCACAGCTCCGCACAAACCTATTGCGCTAGGTAAAGCACTGCTTAGCTATGGGAAACTATATTGTGCTGGGTACAATGCTGCTTAGCTATGGGCAACTATATTGCACTGGGTACAATGCTGCTTAGCTATGGGCAACTATATTGCGGTGGGTACATTGCTGCTTAGCTATGGGCAATTATATGTCAATATCCTTAATGCTGCTCACCTTCTTATATTTATATATATACATTTTGTTCACTAATACATAGGCCATTTCAATGCTTTTTACTGAAATGTCATTCATATATGTCAGGTATTATTTTATATACTAATTTAAAACATAAAATAGAAAGGGGAGTAGTAGTGGGACTAGAACTGGGATGCTTCCTCTTTGTGCGAAGGCTCTACCACTATGCTATTGCTATTTGGCTTAATTTGCATAAACATTTCTTATTATGGTCTTCGATGTCGAAATTGTTAACTGTAGCTAAGCAATGGGCACATCCACGCAAACACGCACAAATACGGGCAGCTATATCGGGAATTATAAAAAAAAAAAATAACAGTTTACATTTTACAATTACAAAAGGGTTTAGTATATGGGGATGTGTAGTGTTTACATTTTACAATTACAAAGGGGTTTAGCATGTGGCGATGTGTAGTGTTTGCTATGTGTACATTTCAGTGGACTCGCTCGTTGCACTTGTCATTTTCACATTTATATAGTTGCAGGGGCGTGGATATTTGGACTGCTCAGCAGTCCGACACACCCCCTGCAGTCTTACATGCTCCGTGTTAGCCTTCCAGTTGAGTCAGCGTGCCCTCATGAATATGCATGGCGCGCTGACGTCATAGTCTTAGACGGCAGTCTCCGAGTAAGACTTGGTTAGTCTTACATGGAGGATTACTGAATCCCCCCAATGTGTTGATATTTTACTCAAAATGTGCACAATTACTTGTTCTGTGACTTCTTTGACAGTCATGATATTTATGTTGAATAGATTATTTATTTACACCATAAAAAATTATTTGTTTTCAAATAGTGAAATTAGTACTCTCCCAAATATTTTGTGTTGCCGCCTCACAGGAAGAGGTTTTCTGGTTCGATCCTTGGCTCGGGTGCCTTCTGTGTGGAGTCTGCATGTCTTTCCTGTGGTCACGTGGGTTTCCTCCGGGTGCTCCGGTTTCCTCCCACATCCCAAAGACATGCTGTAAGTGGATTGGATACTCTAAATTCACCCTAGGTGTGAGTATGTGTGTGTGTGTGTGTGTGTGTGTGTGTGTGTGTGTGTGTGTGTGTGTGTGTGTGTGTGTGTGTGTGTGTGTGTATGTGTGTGCCTTCCATGGAAAGTTGGGTGCCGGGGTGGCATCTCGACACAGAAAAACTCCACTGCCAATCATGAGCGGACAGGTGACTCCTAACCGGGAAAAGCCGAAAGAAGAAGAAGAAGTACTCTCCCAAATATACAAACCTTTAGTGTGCCTATTCAGCCTTAATGTTTCAAACAAAATTGTTCCACCGTATTTTAAAAGTGACCATGCACCGGACTATAGGCCTATAGTAAACAGTTTACCTTTGAGCCTTCAATGATCTTTTATTGGCTCACCATTTATCAAAAATGAAGTATTGAAAATATGAACCAAGAAACACAAAAAAATCTTGTTTTTATTTATTTTTTTTGCAGGGGCAAGTCCCCTGCACCACCGAGTATAGGGGGAAGCCCCCTAAATCAAATATACCTACACAGCTGTCACACCACAGTGAAGAAAAAAGGGAAAACCCCAAAAAGGGCACTGCCAGCTCATATAATACACTATATCGTAGTGAAATTAAATTCTCGCAATCCCAAGGAGGTGGTGGCCCACCTAGCAAAGGGTCATATTTGGGGATACTCAGCAATGAATAATTGAGGGAATTTAGGAATGGGCAAATGCAGGAGCCAGGGACAACAGCCTGATGATGTGGGGGGTTGAGAATGGGCTTGGGGAGGGAGCATAAAATGGACATGGACATGGAGTTGTCTAAATATGGGAATTTTCAAGTATATCATCTTTAAAAGCATTGCCTACAAGCAGCATCTAATTTTTCTATAATGATAAACTATCTTAAGAACTATCTTAAGAATGATATTTTTGTCATATATGCTATGATGCATCTGTGTATATGTTAATATTGTTTTTTAATAATACAAAGGATTATGACTGAGTGTCTGATCATAGCTCAGTTGATATATGTTTGAGACATCAAACGAAAGTAATTCAACTTGAGAGTGGAGTGAAAGAAAACTGGAGACGCAAATCTTGATATCTGTAAAGAGAACGTGTAACAACTGAGTTATAATCAGAAAATCCTATATCCCACTTCTTGGTATGTCAAGCTTTAAAATGTTTTATAGCTTTGAAAGCTGTGAAACATTTTGTGTTGCCACACAGGCATCATCATCATCAGCCCCCTTTTTTCCCATTTTTCTACATGGGGTCAGGTGGTCGTGCCAACTGTCACTATCTCTCTATACTCAGTGCTACTCTCCTACCTTCTTTACCACTCATGCCTTACTGTCACAGGTCTTCTCTCACACAATCCATCCATCTGTTTGCTGAATGCTTTCATTTCCTCTTGCCTTCTTCCTGTGTATCCCAAATCTTTTTCACCAGATTGTCTTCTACTTTCCTGCACATGTGCCCAATCCGATGTAGTCTGTTCCCTTTGACCTTTTCTGCAATTGGAGCTACTTTGGCTTCTGTTCTTATGTCATCATTTCTTCATTCTTCCCACTGTGTGCATCCTACCACCCATGTCAGGCACTTTATCACCATCACCTCTAGATTTCTCAATTGCTCTGCCTTTACTGCCCAGGTTTTTATATCATACAGTAGCACTGGTTTGTACACCTTACTTTTTCTTCTTTAGCATTTTTCTATCATGCGCTACACCTGGCACTCTGTGCCATTTGGCTGCAGCCCCTTTGATTCTAGCTTTGACCTCTTCATTCAGACTTATGTTCTCCTCAACCACCCCATCTTAATACTTTAAGCTGTTAACCTGTTCCAGTATTTTCCTTTCTATCTCAGTTCTGTGCATCTTCTGATTTTCCGATTTGCTACAGTTATCACTTTCATTCCATGTGTCTTCAGTTTTGCATTACATTCCCCTATCCTTTGCTGACGTTCTTGCTCAGAGTCTGCCTGTAATACCAGACTGTCGGCATACGGTAACTTTGTTGATCTGTCCCCTCTGACTTGTTTGCTTATGTACTCCATCACCAGTATGAACAGCAGTGGGCTCAGAGCTGAACCCTGACGCATGCCCACACCAACTGGGAACTCCTCTGTGAGACTGAACACTGTTCTTATATGAGTCATTGGGTCCTTGTACATAGCCTGCACTAATTCTACCAGTGTTTCTGGAACTTCGAACCACAGCAGGATTACCCAAATCTGCTTTCCTGGGATCTTGTCAAGTGCTTTCTCCAAGTCTAGGAATGTCCATTTGGGATCTTTCTTCATCTTAGCTTCTTCTCATCTATCTGTTTCAGTGCAAACAGCAGGTCAGTTGTGCTGCATCCTGATCCGAACCCAAACTGCTAATCTCCCATCTTACTTCTACTAGTCTGTGTATCACACAGGCAGCAAAGTGTTACAACTTTTAAAGTCAGAAAAGCACTTAAGAAAGTTATCTTTTTTCAGGATTTGGTGTGTAACTGCAGTGATCCATGTACTACATAAAGGATTATGATTGGGTCGCTGATCGTAACCAAAATATTATGTGTTTGAGACATGGATGCCAGGAGCTTCACCCTGAGACTGAAGCTCGACTGGTGAATCTTGGCATCCATATCAAAAACACATAATAAAGGTTATGACTAGAAACCAGGTAATTCTTTGTAGTGCATGGAGCTTTATCTGCTGCATGTACCACTAGTTACAGAAAAGTGTTAAATGTTTTACTGGCTTTGCAAGCTGGTGGTGAGTGCTGTCATGTGGACAGCAGGGGACCAATCAGCTTATTTCCATAAGAGTGAGTGGTTGGTGGAGTCAAGGGAAGAAAATCAGGGACAGTTTTTAAATATTGCTCTAATTCATTTAAAGGGTTAATGGTAGGTTGTGCATTGATATGGGTTTTCAGAACAATAAGAGTGAAACTGTATTTCTGGCCTACTTGACTGACTGTAATCCTTAGTGAGTTAAAATACTCAGGGACAGTTGAGAGGCAAGGAAGAGCCGTAGTGGAAGACCTGATTATAACAGTGCTTCGGTTAGCCTGTAACAATTACTACACATATACCTAAGCACTGTTATGATTATGTCTCAACGTATAGAAGCTATTTACAGGTTTATTTTTTCCCATATTAGCGCATAATCACAGCATTCCATGCGCTACAAAGTTATTTCACAAAAAAAAAAAAAAAAAAGCGAGAGAGACAAATTGTTGTCGGTGAAAATTATTTAGAATGATAGCTCTGCTTCTTCAGAATTTTTGATAAGTTCTGCAAGACTATTTGATCAGCAGATATAGTTTGCAAAATTGCAATTGGCTGGACATCCAAACTTGTAAGGATTTTATACATACTAAGCTCATACCCTCATTAGAGTCATACAATAAGAGTAACTTAAAAATCTTAGATTTTATCGCAACAATTATTAAAAGCTCACCCAAGAATACTTCATATATATCTGTTATTTATAAAATTCTCAGAAATTATTTTAGCAAAACAGATGTTTCTTTTTGGAAATATTCAAGTGAAGTTAATTGACAAGTATTCTCAGAAAAAGATAAAAAACTTTGTTTACATTCGGTGAGGGAATCCACATCTTCCCTGTTCTGGCTTGTATACACATGGACATTTTTACATAGATGTTTTTCACTGCACATAGACTAGCAATAATATACAAGAAAGATGAAATGAAATGCTGGAGTTGTGGACACCCTGATGCTGACTGGATACATATGCTTGTTAATTGCAATAATTTTCCCATTCTGGTTAGACTTTAAATATCTTTTTAAAGTTCTGTGGAATGACAACTCTATAATTTCCGACTCCCTTATAATTTTCAATGTTCATGTTCCCGAAGTCATTCCTAAAAATCAAACGTTTGTACTATGGTCCATCCTCTCTATAGCAAGGAAAGTTGTTACTAAAAATTGGAAATCCCAATTTACTCCTGTATTTAAAGTTGAGTTTATTAATCTTGTGAAATACATTTGTAAGAATGAGATTGCTAGTATAAAAGCAAGGACTAATAACACAACCCATTATTTAATTACTTGGACAAAATTGTCTAATCTGTTAGAGAAATATTAAGTGTTGTCCTATGTATATTGCTTTTTTAGTTGTTATGGACACTGTATATAGTTTTTTTTTTTTTTGTTACTACACTGTTAAGTTATTATGTTATAAAAATGAATAAAACATTTTGGAAAAAAAAATCATTTTTGATGGGCTCATTAAGCTATGTGGGCCTAAATGGCCATAAAATGCACAAGCCATGGAATGCATGAAAGATGAGCACAAATTCTCCTTCTCAAATTCACGGAATTCTGTTATAGAAAGAATTTCAAAGAGCTGTGTATAGTTTGTCTGAAATTCCACATCACTGCCTTTTTCAGGTCATGCCTAGTTTAGATAACTATTGCTAGTGGGAAATTAAATTAACTGCAGAAATTTAGTAGTTATTTATTGATGTCCATCATACTGATCACTGCTGCTGTAGCCTTAGCTATACGGGTTAAATCCTTTCAAGGATCAGTCAGCAAGCTTCCAAAAGCTTCAGGGCACCTTCCACGCACCCAAACTGTCAGGCAGCTAGAGCTGAGCTGACTAAAAGACAATTTTGGGTACAAATCCCTTTTGAGCTTTACTGACACTGAAGACTACACTCCTCTGAGGCTATTGAGGATCAGCGGTTTGCTTGTGCTTTCCTTTTGCTGGCAGGTAAGTTCCCTTTGGGGGAAAAAAACTTCCATTCACTTCATTTTGTTGCTGTTTTATTTTCAGGAAAGTTATTTTAAAGCTAAGAGTGTTGTGTTTTAAGGGACTCCATCAAGTCTGTAATGTACTTTCGAACGGAGCACTCATTTTTTTCTGTCAGTTTAGAAGTAGTGTAAAGTAACTGAAAATATTTTTTCTGTGGAGAAATTATGTTGACTTTTCTTTTGTAGGGTTAGCATAGTGTTTTGAAATGTGTTTTACTATATTGTTTCTGTCAAAAAAGTAACTTTTGTGGACTGGTATTGTTTCCTAGCAATTGCTGCTTATCTTCCTTAGGTAAGAGGCAGCAGTTTCGATTTGACCATAGAACGGGCCACTGGTCCCATGGTTGGTCATTCTTCCAGCCACAAAAAAGAGAAAATGTTAAACAAACAGGCTTTGCCACCACAGCAGGATAGCAATTTGCTTCAGCTGTAGGTGGGTGATTCTGATGTAGCCATTTGTTGTACCACAGATCACTCATATTTTACTCGTTCCTGCTGGTGTGGCATCTACAACCACTATGGACTGTGGGTTAACCACATCCTCAGCGGCTGTTGGGGTCCCCTCAATGGGCAAGGGGGAACCACTCTGGTCATTCCTGGAAGCGGGAACAGGAAAGGTTTCACTGTTGTGTCAAAATGCTGCGCCCATCCCTGGGGAAGCAGCTGCTGCCGTTAGTAACACAGCTGACCCCATTTTTCCTGTCAAAAAGAAACAGAAAACCAAACATGTATCTACTCTTCCTCAACTTTCTTTGGATAGGAGTAGTTTATTGGGTCTGACTCGTGGTTTAATTCAGGCTATTGTAGCTTCTGTAAAGTAGTTTCTGGTAAAAGAAGGAGGAATTCCTCTTTTCCTGAAAAGATTCAAGAGTCTGAATCTGAACAGGAAAACACGGGATAGAATGTTTTTTTCCCTCAGATTCCTGAATCATACTCAAAGGAGAGCTCAGTGTCTGTTTCTGCCTGTGGGGGTTTCTGTTTCTCTGAGACTATTTCTAAAATGTGCCAGTATTTTCAATGAGAGAACACTGAGGTTTCTCAGTCCCACAGAAAAAAATGTAAGTTGTTACAGAAGGATTTTTCAAAATCTAGACTCATTCTTTCTGTTCTGTCTGCTTTAGAGGATGTGTGTGTTACTACCTGCAATTTTCCTGATAGTCAGCCATCTGCCCCTAAAAAGGCATATAGGATGTATAAAGTTCCTCAGTCTTTTACATTTTATATACTATTCCCAAACCTGACCCAGCAGCTATAGCTTTAGTTGATCCCACTGCTGCTAAGTTTATTCCAATCCTACTCTTTCTGATAAGGATGGGAAAATTATTGATAGGTATGGAAAAAGTATATACTTCTGCAACTATGATTTTCAAGATTTTGAATTGTCAGGTCCATATGTTACAGTTTGTTCTGAATAATTGTAAAAGTATGAGGAATGTTTTATCAGCAGTTTTGTCTTGTTAGGAAAATCTGTTTTAAATAACTTAGTTGCTTAATTTTGCACAGGTCACTACTCATTGTTTGCAGTGTGTGCATGACTCTGTTGATACTTTTTCCAGGGCTATGGCCACTAGAGCTTTTTAAGGAGGTTTGGCTGGCTCCATTCTGATAACTTCCCAGATGATATTGAAAATGAGATTTTAAATTCTCTCTTGGATAGAGATTTAGTATTTGGCTCCTCTGCTGCGGAGGTGATCAAAAAGTGTGATGAAAGGGGCAAGCTGATCCAGAAAATCTCTCTAAGAAATTTCAGCCCTCCCTACCCGAATTGTCCAAGGGATTTTGTATTCCCTTCATCCAGTTTTGGCAAAAAAACAGCTTAAACAGTCTCAAAAAAATTCAGGTAAACAGACATGTAAGAAGAAATGGCAAGTGGGTTCCAAAAATAAGTCGTGAACCTCCAAAAACCAAGGACAGTCCAACAAGTCTGAATGACTGTTCAAGAGACTTTGTGGCCTCCTCCCAAACTGGACCTTTTTTCCTCCATAAAGTCTGAATCTCCATTTTCTCCTTAGCAATAGATTGCTTCAGACAAATAGGTTCTGAAACTCATTCATCAAGGTTACATATGGCAGTGGAAGGAAATTCTTTCCTTCCAGGGGTCATTCCTCGTCCCACAGATCAGACTCTTTTATTTCATCCTGTTCTTCATCACATGCTGTCCCAAGGAGTGATAGAACCAGTTACTCCTTCCCAGAAAGGGAAAGGTTTTTATTCAAGGATGTTTCTGTGGCAAAGAAAGAAAATGCTTGGAGACCAGTTCTTGATCTTTCTTTTCTGATCCTGTTTGTGACAGTGCCCAAATTCAAAATGATGTTGCTTTACAACCTGCTACCTCTTCTTCCTGGTAACACTGGACTTAAAAGATTATTTTCAACACATCAATATGCATCCAGACTTCAAATGTTTCTTAAGGTTTGGAGTGTCTTTACTACATTCTCAGTTCTCTGCCTCATCCTTTGGACTATCCACTTCCCCAAAAGTGTTCACAAAGTGTCTAAATCCAGTTGTAGATCATTGTAGGCTACAGGGTATCCACTTTTTCCATATTTAGATGACTTGCTTATATTTTTGCAGCATCTTTTTCAAAGTGTCAGGAATCTCTCTCTTGGTAAGAGATCTCTTACACAAGTTGGGAATTATGCACAGAAGAAAGAGACCGTCTCAAGATCTACTACAAGAGCATTTATTAGCGCTTTTGCCACATAAATAGAGACTTCTTCAGAAAAACACTACAAAAACAGAAACCGAAATAATGCACTTTTACCCAACAGTCTTATATATACCACCCCTAACACAGCACAATTACCCTCTTAAAGTTGTAGGCACAATTATATACAAAAAGATACATACATTCTCTCCGATAAATACTAAAAATACAAAGAACATTAAAAAAAACATAATTATAATGTATAATAAAATCAGCTCTAAACCTTAAAATGGAGCTGATAGATATAAAATCATTTAATCCTGGATAAACTGTTGCTTGTGACCTAAGCTGCCATCTCAATTCTTTTGCTTCTAAAAAGTCATTCAAAAATGCCCCTCTTTCACCTGTTATAACTTGGTCTATAACTACAAACTTGAAAGAATGTGTACCATTTTCTATAATGTGTTTTGCCAAGGTGAGGTGTTGTTGATGTTTTTTTTTTTTGTAATATCATAATAGTGTTGGTAAACACGGGTCCTAAGGGAGTTGATAGTTTTTCCTGTATAGAACGCTGGACATTCTGTGCATAGGGATAAATAAACAACCCCCTTACTATACCAATTATATTTCTTATCTAATATGTGTTTACCATAATTAGGAATGGTAACCTCCTTGGTTTCTAACACATATTTACATTGTGCACAATATCCACACTTATTCATTCTACCCTCGGTTCTTGTATAATTAAGTTTCTCTAACATTTGTTTTATGTTAATATCTTTTTTATAAGTAATTTGAGGGCATGTACCTACAATATATGAGTATGTATGAGTATGTTTTAATGTTCTTTGTATTTTTATTATTTATTGGGGAGAAATGTATGTATCATTTTGTATATAATTGTGCCTACAACTTTAAGAGGGTAATTGTGCTGTGTTAGGGTGGTATATTTAAGACTGTTGGGTAAAAGTGCATTATTTCTGTTTCTGTTTTTGTAGTGTTTATCTGAAAAAGTTTCTATTTATGTGACAAAAAAGCTAATAAATATCCTTGGAGCGGATCATGAGACTTGCTCTCTTTCTTTTGTGCATAATTCTTAGTTGGTGAGCTGTGGTTCTTCATTACAAATTGGGAATTCCAAGAGAACATTCAAAAGTATTTAAGTCTCTCACACAGGATTGCATTCCTGGGATGTCACCTAGACTCTTAAGTTCAAAGAACTTTCCTTCCACATGAAAAGATAGATCTTTATTTATATCTATTTCTAAGGTTTTTCACTCAGACTCTGGTTACTGCAAATAAATACCTCAGGATTTTGGGTCTCATGGCATCTATGATTCTCATGATACCCCTGGCAAGACTCCACATGAGAAAGATTCATTGATATCTGAAATCTCTTTGGTTCCAACACAACCATCCTTTGTCTTTTCAAATCCCAGTGCTGGAGTTTGTCAGAAAATAAATCATTTGGTGGAGACAGCAAATATCCTTAAATCCATGTCTCCGCTTCTCCCTGCCTATTCCAAAGCAATTAGTCACAACAGACACCCCACACTGAGCTTGGGGATCAGTTTCAAGAGGGATAAAAGTGCAGGGTGTGTGGGTCACCATGGAGAGATGCAAGCACATAAATAAACAAATAGATGCTTGCCCTGATCAAGGCACTCAACTCTCTGAATCATATTTGGTCCCCAGGTCCTCTTCAAGTGGTTACAGGCAATATTGGAGTCATGCGGTACATCAACAGGCAAGGTTGTACCCCCTTTGCAAATTAAGCAATGTTTGCTTGAGATATAGCTTCACATAGCAATCTCACTCTATAGGCATCCTACATTCTGACAGAGCAAAATTGTGTGGCAGACAAGCTGAGCAGGATCAGGGTATACCCTCACAAATGGAAACTAGATTGGGGGTCTTCCATATGTGGGGAGTTCCTCAAGTAGACCTCTTGGCCTCCTGTTTATACAATCAACGGGCGTGATTCAGTTCCAGGCATACCCTTCAACTGTACAGATTTTTGCAGAATGTCCAGATTTTTTTCCTCATATTTTTGGTGTCTTCCTCCTAAAATCTGTACCTTTCTGGCAAATAGCTGAGGATTGAAGTCATTAAATAATGACAAACATTTGAGTTTAAGATTCCTCATCCTTCAGAAAATCCATGCTAATGCAAAACCTATTATTCTATCAACTTTCTAATATTTGTAAGTACAATATTTAAAATCTGCCCCTATTTGTCCTCCTATCATTTTAGGCTTTGTCCAGATTTTTTGCTCTAAGAGGTTGAGAGGTATGGTTCCAGGACTCCATGCAAGAATGCCTGGAAGGCAGATACCTTTTCTGTTGTTTGGACTGGAATGTTCCTGTATGCTTTTTCACCCTTTCCACTATCCAGGGAATTTCTGAAGACTCAGAAGGAATCCCCCAAGTTCATTGTGCTGATTCCCTTCTGGCCCAGGCAACTATGGTTGTTCTTTCTTTTGGAAATGGCCAGGGGCAATTACTACAAGCTTTCTCACAGACTGAATCTACTCACACAAGAATAAGGGTGTTTGATATACCCCAACATCGACTGTCTTCAGTTGACTGCCTACATGATAGGATCTTAATTATTTTACGGCACCTTTGAGGATGTACAGCAGGTACTAATGGAGACAAGAAGGCCTGCTACTAGAACATCATATATTAGTAAATGGAAAAGGTTTTCTAATTGGTGTCAACAACATAACCAGCACCTACTCAGGGCTAGTTATTCTCTGGTTTTACAATATTTGTGTGAATAACTATCCTATGGCTTTTCTTATTCCTCTGTCAAGGTTAATTTATCAACCATTTCAGCATGAATACCCATGAATCCTTCTCTTTCAAGGCAGTCTCATGTCAAAATATTCTTAATATGGTTTTTGCATAAGAGGTCTCCAAGAAAATGTGTAGCCCCTCCTTGGGATCTTAATTTTGTGTTAGTGAGGCTAACACTTGCCCCATTTGAACCTGCTTATCTGTCTGACTTGAAGTTCTTAACATGGAACACAATTTTACTGATTGCACTGACCTCTACAAGAAATGTATCTGAGTTGCAGGTTCTTATAGTGAGTCAACCCTAACTTATTTCCCATAGGGACAGGGTTTCTTTGAAATCTAATCATTCTTTTATGCCTAATGTGGTATCAAAATTTACTTTAAGCCACACTGTCTATCTCCCTGTTTTCTTTCCTGAAACTAAAAATGAGGGAGAAAGGATACTCCATACCTTGGATCACCACAGAAAACTCAGGTACTATCCTGACAGAACTAAATCTTTCTAAAGATCTTTTAGATCAATTCTTTATTACTTTTGAAGGGAAGAAGAAGGTATAACATATATCAAAACAGACTATCTCCAAATGGCTGTCTAAAGCTATTACCTTTTGTTATACTAACTATAACAAATGTATTCCAGGCAGGGTCAAGGCACACTCTACCAGGCCTGGCCTCATCTACTGGTTTTCAGAAAGGGTTAGAGTCTAGAAGTATTCTGGAAACTGCTACTTGGTCCTCTGTACATACATTTCCAAAGGACTATAAACATGATTCCTTCTCTAGGTCCAAATCAAGGTTTCCAGGGACCATTCTCCAGGGGCTCCTGGATCCTGCTCCTTCTACCTCCCCAATATAGTTAGCTATGGTAATCTACCCACATAACTAAGGCTACTCCAGTAGTGATCAATATGATGAACTGATGAACATAGTACAGTTGTGTAAGTTGAAGTTACCATAACAGTAGATGGTAGAATGATCACTGCTGCAGTAACTGCCCCCTACATCCACCCCCCTTGATTTTATGTGTGTTTTTTTATGCTAAGGCGTGGACATTTATTTTTTGTTGTTCCTAGCATTGTCTTTTCAAGGCTCAGCCTTCCTCATTCTGCTGGCAGGAAACCTCTGATGGACATAGCACCCAAACTTGTCTTTTAGTCAGCTCAGCTCAAGCTGCTTGACAGTTTGGGTGCGTGGAAGGTGCTCTGAAGCTTTGGAAGCTGGCTGGCTTTTATATCCTTGGCATGATAAAACCCATATAGCTAAGGCTACTGCAGCAGTGATCATTCCAGCATGTGCTGTTATGATAAGTTCAGCTTACACAGCTCTACTTTTCTTACTTACTGTATGCTTTACAGAAAAATTTCCAGAGAGAAAAATCTGCGTAACAGTTGCATGGTCAGACTAATTCTATTTCTGTTATCTTGTCTGTTCTGTCCACAGAGCTAAGTGAGACAACTGAACCACCAGCGGGTCAGTCTGATGTTGCAGAGGCAGGTAAGTGAAGTACAGTTGTCTTTATGAATGCTTTACTCTAGCAGCATATCTTCAAGAAATGGTCACTGTAATACTAAGAACTGTAACACTAAAACATAATATCTGGGGTTTTACCCACATAATCTGTCTTCATCCTTGCCTCGAAATGTCACCACTTGCTCCTCAGTCCCCATGAAGATATTCCTTCAACCCCTGATTGGTCAACAGGACTATGAAAAAGTTATCATTGCCAAGAGTTTTCTGTATTTCAGTTCCCATAAGGCACTCACAGAGATTTGTGGTCATTAGAGTATCTTTAATCTAAAAATAAAATCACACTCGGTTGTAAATAAATAATTCTACTCAGGCATCATCAAGGGAAACTATGATGAAATAAATGACACAGTCTTAGTAGGATGCTGTTCTCAGCAATCTAAATAAGTTTGCTTGGGGTTACCATCAATACTTTCTGGTATATTGATTTCTGTATCTTACTATGCATATAGGTAAGAAACAAATATACATAGAAATTTATAAAAAAAAGTGTCAGTGGAATCACAAAGTTAGTGTAACATATACAACTAAAGAAGGGGATACTACTTAGTTTTCAAAGATAAATCCAAGTTAAACTTCAGAAATTTTTTTTTTGTGTCAAATTTTCAGCTATTAAATTCTCAAACAAACCAATAATTATTA
This sequence comes from Protopterus annectens, assembly GCF_019279795.1. Taxonomy (NCBI): domain Eukaryota; kingdom Metazoa; phylum Chordata; order Ceratodontiformes; family Protopteridae; genus Protopterus; species Protopterus annectens. The sequence goes on from NC_056726.1 coordinate 1,561,228,001, forward strand.
GTTAATTACATCAGAAACCTGAAAGGAAAATATTTGTGAATACAATGTGCCAGCAATAAATGATGAAGTGATCACCTAGGTATAGGACACAGAGCAAAGTTATTTTGTAGGAAAATTTTGTTCATACCCACCTCACAATAAGCCAGTACATATGATAGAGTTCTATAGAAGGCGGTTGTCCTTTTCAGCAAAATTTTCTAAATTCCCCTCGGGTTATGTGAGGATGCTATGCTACTCAAGCTCAGGAAAACTCCCACCATGAAATTTTGGGGGCTTATCACACCATGTCACCCATGCCTAAGTGTTTAGTAACTGTATTTCTTTCTGAAATGGACAATCAGTTTAGCAGGGCCCAAAGGACTGCACCATAATCACTATAAAGAGAATGGGAAACATAGTTTATGTTACTATGGATATGGCACTTCCTGACACAAGTAAAATTAAAGTTTCCAGGGGACCATACAACTTACATGGTATAACCTAACCAAACATCTATCATCATATTAACTAGAATGTTAACATGTGGTCTTTTTATGAGGCTATCCTACTCAGAGGTTTATCTGGGAAATTGGTTCTGGGTAACCACATATGTTGATGATTGCAAACTGGTAACTTCAAGAAAACACGATGAAGTTCTGCAGGACGGTCTGCAAAAAATACACACTTTCTTCAGTAGTGCTGTCCTCAAGGATATCAGGAAGTGTAGTGTCATGAGCTGTAGAAAAATGATGTAAATTATGATTAAAAATAAATGGCCCTATCACAAAAATGAATTATTGTTAAAGTTCTTGGCATTGGTAGATAATATTTCAATCATTGACAGGTATATATCCTTCGAAGTCAGAAAAATATCTGTAGCAGATCTGATTCTAAAATTCATGTTTTGTTATTCCGGGGAGGTCAACACTTTATACCTCTCTCATCTGATCCATTAATGAATACACTGCTGCATTTTATAGTCTTCAGACAACTATTTAATACAGCCAGAAAAATTACATTCATTCCTTACTAGAAAAATCACTGGGTGAAGAAACCTAAGCTAATCAGAAAGGCATCAAGAAAGGCATCAAGAATTGTCATTATTTTGCTTCGTATATGTTACTTAGAGATGATCTCTTCCTGGTCTATAATGCAATATTTTTCCAGCTGTATCAGGAGTCTAATACTAAAATAAATATCAGTAGTAGGAAAAAATAGTGAAAGAGACAATATACAATGCTTTCCAAGTTTATAATTGAGGTCTTCCATAGAATCTGAAGTCAACCAATGCCCCTCAGATATATCTATCTATATCTATACAGATACAGATATAGATAGATAGAGAGATATTCAGATTTATTAAAGATTTATGGTTTGTAACCTTGAAAACTGAACTTATGAATCTTTAAGAGCTAAATGCAGTTTTAAAGGAGAAATGTTTAACTTTGTAAAGGTACAAAAGAGAAACCATGTAAACCTTTAATGAGGGAATGGAGGCACGGTAGTTTTAATGTTACAGTGACTAATCACTAAAAATCTAATGTTATGGCAAGCATTCTTGCACACAGTTATACTTTCTTCCCTGGGGAGTGTCATTGTTGCAGTGAATCATAACATTTGGGTAGTTCCCCAAGCAGTATAATCAGACCGAATGAAGGACAGTTACATGACCCTTGGAAGTAGAGCCATACTAGTATATGTCCCTTCCGTAGACTGTAGATTCAACCTATAGTGTCTTGTGAATGTGCAGACAATAAACCATGTTGCATCTCCTAAAATATCTTGTGTAGGCACATTCCTGAAATATTTTTCCAATATGGCTGTTGTCCTAGTAAAATGAGCTCTGACTATACGTTTAAAAATATTTATTGTATTTATATCAAAGACTATTCAGTGAGCCAAACATTTAAAAGGAGTGTTATACCTGTCAATGTCTTAGTGCAAGAAATCTGGACAAAGCCTAAAATAATGAGGAGGCAAAGGGCCAAAATTAGGGACACGTTAAATATTGCCCCAATAAACTTAGAAATTTGCTAGAATAACAGGGTTTGTGTTAGCATGTTTTCTGAAGGGTATGACATCTGATACTCAAATGTAGGCACTATTTAGTGACTTTAATCCTCAATGATTTGCCAGATAACCACAGATTTTATGAGGAACAAACCAAAAATATGAGGCAAAAATCTGGGCTGTTGAGAGGTATGAGGAGTGTGTATATTTACTGGTAGGATTTCCCCCCTTTTAGCAGATACAAATATTTGATCACATTTTCTGATATCATTAGGTTTTCTTATACAGTTTGTCAACTCTTACAAAAATGCTATAGGTATGATAGCATTGTCCATTATTTTGACACATTGTAAAAATTGTAGAAAAGACAATCCTTCAAATGGCTTATTTAAGGATCATGGCAGAAAGTTTTGGCATGAAAATTGAATTCACATTCAATATTAACTGTTCTGTGAAGACCACTATGTAAGGTGATTTCCTAATGAGAGTTTGTAACTCTGAAATTCTTCAGCCAGAAATAGCAGCTACTAGAGATTGTACCTTCCATGAGAGGTATTCCATCTCTCCTGAATCTGCTAGTTCAAATGATGGAGGGATATCTTTTCTTACATAAAGTTTAAGTCTGGCCTGTTGAATTTCTCTTCTTTACCCCATTGGTCTTGTTTATATTTAGACTCCCTGCACCCATGTTAATGAAGCAGGGAGTAAAATAGAAGGAAAAAAATCATGGCAAAAATTAGGCGGTGTAGCACCCAACAGGATAAAAGCACTCTCATCAAATTAAACAAACATCTCAGAGGACAAATAAAGTATACCAGAGCCAAATGTGAGGTAAATATGGCTTCCCAGGCCAAGAACAACCACAAGGCATTCTATAGCTATGTCTGCAACCTCAAAGGTAATACACAATTTTGTGTACGGCTCATTGTTAATGGAGCCTCCTACACTGAGCCAGAAGACATAGCAAACCAATTGGCAGACAAATGCAGTTCTAACTTTGCACCTCTCTTTCCCCCTCAGCCTCCCTCGGGTAATATCATCAAATATAACTCCTCTACTATCAGTAGGGAACAGTTCCTCAATGCTCTCTCTAAGGTCAAGAAAACTGCATCAATGGGCCCAGACAATATCCCAGGCTGCCTTCTAAATACCATGAAACATGACCAATCAGGCCATCTGGAATCACTGTTTAACAGCAGTCTCCAAATAAATGTTGTGCCTCATGAATGGAGAATAGCAACCATCATCCCTCTAAACAAAGGCAGACCATCTATAGATCCTAGAAACTACAGACCCATAAGTCTCACTAGTCTTATATACAAAGCCATGGAAAGAAGCATCATGGAAATAATCAGTAATGACATAGGCCACCTCCAGACACTGGACCCAACCCAGTTTGGTTTCATCAAGGACAGGCCATGCCTACTCAACTGGGTGGAGTTCTTTGAGAAGGTCGCCAAAGAAATGGACAAGGGCATAATGTTTCACACTACCTACCTTGACCTGGCCAAGGCATTTGACACAATACCCCAATCAGGAATTGTTGACAAACTCAAGAGGTTAGGTATAAAACGTTATGTCACCCAGTGGATAGCCAGCTGGCTCACAAACTTGATCCAGAAAGTTAGAACTAGGGAGTCCACCTCTACAAAGAGGCCAATCACCAACAAAGTCCCTTAGGGATCAGTCCAGAGATGACTCCTTTTTGGCATCTGCTTCTCTGAAGTCAAGGCCGACATCTAGAGCTTTTGGCTGACCAGATATGCAGATGACTGCAAATTAGGAGCAGTCAAAGAATCCCCTTCTGGCACTGATGTTCTACGAGAAGGGCTGACACAGGCAAATAAATGGTGTCAGAGCCATGGACTAAAACTAAATGTCAAGAAATACATAATAGTATGTTTTGGGAAGGCAGAAAATCCTGTTAACTATCATACTGACAACAAACCTCTAAGAATCGATCCAGCAGTCAGGGACTTGGGGACACACTTAGATAGTAATCTAGGCTTTGACCATCATGTGTCTATGGTAGTGAGGAAACCCTTCTATGTTGTGCAACTTATAAACAAAGCTATGGCATCTAGGTCCAAGGAAGTCATTGTTCTGCTGTATTCATCATTCATCAGTCATTCACTGTGTATTTTGCCCCCTTTGGTGTGTACCTAACAGGTACATCCAACAACTGAAATGTCCAGAGAGATTCCTCAATAAAAGAATACAGGGTGTAAATAACATGTCCTATGCAGACTGCTTTAAAGCCCTATCACTGTATTCTGTTTCCTACAGGGTGTTGAGGGGAGATCTATGCCTGGCATATAAGGCATCATCAGACCTCACTCTGATGGACCTTCTGCAGGTCCACAAAACAAACCACACCAGAATTACCCATTCTAAACAATTAAACCTTCCTTGTGATACAAATCTCTGTCTACTATTCTCTGTCTCATATCACCTACTTAGAGGCCATCTCTGCTTGACTTACAAAGCCATGTCTGACCCAGCTGTTAGAAACGCTACATCTAAACAAATCCCAATCCCTCCGCACCACACGCTCCAGAGACCTCAACCTCATTACCACAATCAACAGAATGTACTGGAGGGACAGGTTTATAACCCAGAGACTGCTGATGCTATGGAACAGACTTCCCATACATGTCAAGCAGAGCACCTCGCTGACCCTCTTCAAGAGAAATCTTGATGAGTGGATAGGAAATAGAAAATTCACCCCGGGCATAATTCCAGTGGCTCTACTCGAAAGAGGCACTGGGAACTAAGGTCGAGTGGCACAATGCCAGGGTAATCCTATGGCTAGGCCATTAGCCTAGTACACACCTATGAACCTGTGAACCTAAACAGGACCTGCTGGATAGACAGGTATGTATCCCAGAGACTGCCTCTTCTCTGAAACAGGCTCCCCATCCATGTGAAGCAGAGTTCCTCTGTAACCCAATTCAAATGTAAGTTGGACAATTGGATTGGGAATATAAAATTCATCCCTGGTTTAGCACCTATGTCTCTAATGGACAAAGGCACCCTGTAAATGTTTCATCTTCCAAGCCCCTCTTTAAACTTACCAAGGGTAACAGAATTTGTCAGAGATTTGGGATGCATAGCCTGGCTTAAAAAGGCCACAGTGGTCTAAAGATTTGGGATGCACGGCTAGGCTTAAAAAGGCCCCAGTGGTTCTTAGAGTGGTACACCACCTACAGACTATAGCCTACCACAAATATGAGAAATAGTTTATGTTTTATGGTTAAAATTCTCTAAAGAAAAATGATAGGTTATCAATGAGCCTGATGCACTGTGCATACACCATTTCTCTGAGATCAAAGTGGTGTATGAAGCATTCAAAACAGTGAGAAGAACTGTAAATGGTTCTAGCAATGCTACCTTTATATGGAAGCCTCATGCATTAATTACAGTTCAAAGGAATACTGTCACAAGACCACAATTATCAGAGGAACAGAGGCACTGTTGGTGAAAGTCTATCAGGGTATGAAGACAGATAGCATAGGTGATTAGGTAAATGTTATAATTTAATATTACAGCAATTGTCATTGATGAGGATATACTTTGTTTAAAATTGTTTAGAAAATGTGCATCTTTGCGGTTGCTGCCTCTTTACTTTATTGTTAGAATCAAGGTTCTGCACAGCTCACCTTTTGGAATTCTGGACAATATTAGATTTGGATCCATGCTGCTCTACTGAAGAGGAAAATAGAAATATACTTTGCAACGAAATTATGTATTCATGCAAGCAGATGGATAGTTTTGGCCATGCAACAAGGGGATATTTTTGCCATTCTTCAAATAACAGCATACTTAGCAAATCTGTGGTAATGAGGAGCTTAGCATAGTTCAGTTAATGCAGTGGTGCTTTAATTGTATTAGAGAGATGCATACACTCTCTGTGATCAATGAAAACTCCCTCCATCCCAATTGTGATCCCTAACTGTTGGGCTGACCTGCCTCAGTTCATCATAAGTGTTATCACCTTTTCTTGTTTCTTATAGGATCCCAGGAAGTGAATGCAGAAAAATAAGGGAGATGAATGGAATTGGCTCACAATAATGCAGACGAAAGGAAACATGCAAACATATTTGCTACATAATAAAGGAATAAAGACTTTAAACCTATCATTGATGTTAAAGTCTTTTTATGTACTTCAGAATGTATTGCATTTTAAAAGACTATAACATATTTGCTTATTTGAGAGGTTTATCACTTTATTGGCTGTCAATTCTAAAACATGCAGTAATATAACAATTCTGTACTCATACAAAGTGTTTAAGTCATTCAAAATAAAGGATCTTTTGAACTACAAGCATTTTGTAGCATCAGACTATATCCTACTATGTAGAATATGAATGTTTGACATGATATAATCAAGAAAAACACACTGATAAAATAAAAATGTTTAATGGAACACAAACTAAGCACTTTCATCAACTAAAATAAAATCGGACTTCATCAGAGTAACAGGAAATGACAAAACAGTCATTATAGATATTATTGTCAATTAACACATACTGATCAAATAATTAACAATGAATCAAATAATCAGATAATCACAACTTCCTGGGTCTTCTGTTTTTAATGGTTTTAATGGTTTAGAATTAGTTAGTAGACGTTTAAAGGGAAGGGATTTTAAGAATATCATAGAACAAAAGGAAAGTTTATGGCAAATGATATTGGGAGCAGATAAATTTATGGGTCTGAATGGAGTTGTAAACATCAAATATTTGTGAGAATCTGATTGGTGAAGGTTTGTTGTTTATACATTAATTTACATCTGATATCATAAACAGTTGTAAGTAGACAAAATCAAGAAAAACCTTTATGCAGTATTGCATGTGTTAGAATATTAATAGCAGACAGAGTAGTGTTCAGCCAAAAAAAGGCATATTATAGAACACATGACTAATCAGGTACTGTGAGGACTCCCCCACACCCAAGAATAGAGGCACAATTGGTGATCATCAGGAATATCACCAGCACTGGAAGTAGGTATCACTGTGCTCTTCCTACACTTGACCCAGCATTTGGCAGAGAGGTTTACAGTAGGTGCCTGATTGCTAGTATTTTCATGGGAAGTGTTCGATGCAGTGACTGTGAGGAATGTGCCAAGGTTAGAGGTTACTAATATCATTCAGTAGCTGCTGGAAGACCGGTAAAAGTGAAATTATTTGATCTGACAGTACTAATCATTATTGCTACTGGACCCAAGGAAGAGATGCCAAGAATCAAGGGCAAAACCAAAAATAATAGGTTCATAGAAGGTTACTAGGCTAATGGCCCGTGAGCCCTTACAAATTTAGCCATATTTATCCAGAGTTGCCCCAGATGTCATTGGTTAGGTGAGTGAAGTTTGCAGAGATAAGGGTCTATGGTAGTTAATGACTTCCTCTGTCCAGGAGGGACATGGGTGCCACGTCAGGAGTGAATTTGCGGTCACCCATCCATTGATCTAGGTTGCGTTTGAAGAGGGTCAGAGAGGGGGGTCTTTTTTTCATGTGAATTGGAAGCTTGCTCCAGAGAAGTGACAGTATCTGAGAGATGTATGTAGCTATCCAGCATGACCTGTTCATGTCAGAGTCTAGGTTAAGAGTTAAGATCCCTGAAGCAAGTGACCCTTGTGCAGTTTGATTTACTAATGTGTAGCATTTCCATCAGAGCTGGGTCAGAGACTGCCCAGTAAGCCAGGCATAGGTCACCCCTTAGCAACATGTAGGAGACAGGATACAGTGACAGGGCTTTCAGTCTTTCCATGCAAGACTTGTTTTGTGCAACCTGTAATTTCTTGGTGAGAAACCCCTGCAGTCTCTCCAGTTGTTGCAGGTGTCTGGTGAGGTATATGCACAAGGGAGCATTGTACTCAATTATTGTTCTGATTAGGGATGAGTATACTGGAATTATAACATCCTTAGATATAGGTATGATGTTTTTACTTATATGTGCCACATACAAGGATTTCCTTACTCCTGTGGAAACATGGTGGTCAAATTTCAGATTGCTATCAACCTGGGTACCCAGTTCATGTACCACTGGGTCTACAATTAGGTGGGTGCTATCTATAAAAATTAGCAGGGACGTCAGCTTTCCCAAAGGGACTATTAATGTACTTGTTTACATTTAGCTTTAATCTGTGTGTTTTGGCACCAATCATTTGTTTGCATTAACCCTGTCAACAGTATATTAACATTGTTGGGGACTCAATTATTGCTCCCAATTTGCAATCATCAGTGAACTTGGTCAGCCAGAGGCCATCCAAGTTTGCCTAGACTTCTGAGAAATTAATTCTGAACAGTAAGAGGCCCAGCACAGAACCCTGTGGTAAGCCACTGGTGACTGGTCTTTTGCTAGAGGTGAACTCACAAGGTATATGTGTACAGCTCTGCATAGGAGTCCATGTTTTCTGCATTGGAGGGGGCTTTGTAACTTCTTATACCATCACTTAGTAGGAGGAAATTTGTCTGAAAAATTCTTAAGCTCTTTTGAGCTTGATTGAATATCTGGCCTTACACTTACATCTAAAAAGACTGATTTATGGTCTGATCTTACCAGGGAGGACATAACATACGGAGGGGGGTGCAATGCTCTCCCATGTTAGTGAGTACTATGGCCAGGACATTTGAGCCCCTAATGGGTGTGCTGACTAGCTGTTCCAGAGCATTTGCATTGACAAAGTCCAAGAACCTCTGAGCCAGCATGTTTATGGTCATGTATGTTTCTCAGTCGATGGTAGGATAATTAAAATCACCCATAAGTGAGGTGTTGGGGTGTATGGCAAGTGACTTCAGTAAGTCCAGGTATGTGGTATGCTTTTCCTGTTTCATGGTGGGGGACCTATAGCTAGCTATGATGTGGTAGGGGGCTTTGCCTATAGTTTATTGGACATGGAGTTGTTCAAGAGAATCATATTGTTTGACCAGTCTGAAGGTGTACTATCTTTAATGAAGATGGCTACACCTCCTGCTTTGGTTCTTTCATGCTCAGTTTGTGATCTGAAAGTATGGAAAACATTGTAGTCTTGCATCGCCTGGGTGCTTTCCATGCTTTTGAGCCATGTCTCAGTGACTGCACAGACATCAGCATCTGTCAAAGTGAAGAGTGCTACCAGGGAGTGCAGTTTTTTGTTTAGACTCCTAGCATTAAGCAGCAGTACTTTGAGTTTATCTAGAGAGGAATTTGTTACATTGGGGGGATTGGTTATTTTGACACTGCCTAAAAAAGGAACAATAGGGGTGGCTAATGCATTTGCCAGTATCTGAAAGCCTACAGGAGACTGGTGCAGACCATCTCTGGCAAAGCAGCGTGGCCTGTCGACCATGTCTTCCCAGGATGACAAATATCGGATCCCCTTGGACTGACCCAGAAGCTAAACCAATTCTTAGTCATTTTTGTTTGTATTGAGGCATCATCCTTGGAGAAGTTGAATGCCACTTAAGGCTAGACTTATACCTGCCTGTGACACATAATTTGAGAGCTCGGTCATGTCTCTCTTCATATAGTCCAATGAGGTGCATCTCAAGTCATTCACACCCGCATGGACTATGACAGAGTCATACAAGTACTTGTGGCTGACTGATTTGAGTGCTTGAGTGACTTAATGGATCCTGGCACCTGACAGGCAGCTAACCATAACCTGCTCCTTATCCATCCTAATGAGGGGAACATCCATGTGTTTCACAATGGAGTCACCTATGACCAATAAATTAGGTTTTGTGGTTTTACGCCTTATGGTCTTATTTGTTGAGACACTAGTGTGTTTGTTATTATGTGTTGTAGTTGTTTTTTCTTTGTTATGTGTGTAAGTGGTTTCCATTTGGGAGGCCTCTGATCTTTTGGTAAGTTACTAGTGAGTACCTTTGCTTATGTGGGTTTATGTGTCATGTCCTTATTTGGTGTGTCAGATGTGTGTGTGTGCTGACAACCTGTTTGGCTTTCGATTTGTCCTTATGTGAGAGTCTTACCTCCAATTTCATAGTGTAACTACATCTCTCACATAAAGTATTTGTTTGTTTCAGGAGTAAGTGGTTGTCAGTATACATGAGACAATTGTTACATTGCCTCAGGATGCCCATGTCTATCAGACTGGCCAGAGAAGTGACGGGAACTGCCTTTTACTTATAGCAGGTTCTTACTGTATGTTTTATTATGGAATGGAATGGGTTAATTTGACAGGATCATGCTGGTAGCACTGAGACTACAAGAGGAACCTATAGTTTGTGTAGGCTAAGGTTGATCAATAAGGCAACACTGTTCAGTGTGCAACTGAGTTGCTCCTAGAGCAGCAGAAAAGCTTGGAAGGGTTTCACTGACAGCTGTTTAGGGAAAAACTGAACTTCTAGGCTTTTGCATCTATACAGGGCACTGCTAATTGCTACTGCCAGAAGAGCAGCACCACACAAACTCTGGGATTAAATATGAGCAAAGAGAAATACATTTTAAGCTAACTACCTATCAGGAAAACACACAATAAGACTTGTGCCAGCAGTCTCCAACTCAAACACATTAGATCAGTACACGTCTGCGGCAAGAGTGTAGAAAAACACCCTCTTAATGTAGACTAGCTGGTTTGGAGCCCAAGTGTAACAAGACCACACAAACTACCTACAACAGCCTTGCAACTAACAGATACAATACAATACAGTGCAATTAACCACTTAAAGCAGCAACAGATAGAATACTGCTTGTTTATTTATTTATTTGTTTTGCTATAAATTGCAAAAATAACAGCAAATAGCTTAAGAAACTGCTAAAGGTACAGCCACAGTATATAAAAGAAGTGCAAAAAAATAGTTAGAGCCCTGCTGCCATTAGATGACTAATCCCAGTCCTCATGATGTTAAGGCACACTAAAGGAGTGTCCAGAGTGAATGCTTCCACAAACAAACTTAAAGATACAGATACAGTAGTGTAGTTTAAACAGCTTATAAAAGTGTGATTATTCAATAAAAGTACTTTGCTTTGTATAAATGAGCCAAGTGCCACTCAGTTGTACAGAATTTATAAAGGTACTGTTGCTCGTCTAGTCAGGATGAAATAGACGAACATTGCGGGTTCTGTTCAAGCAGCTTTATTATGTACAAACACATTAGAAATAGGTTCATAGGTTCATAGGTTGATACTAGGCTATCTGCCCTAGGGCATTTACAAGCCTAGCCAGAGTGTGTTTGGCTTTCGCCACCCTTTTAAATTAGTTTACTATACCCTTTTAAGGTTAGTTTACTGTGCCTCTGTCTGGCAGTGATGCAGAAGTGATCCCCGGGGTAAACCTACGATCTCCCATCCACTCGTCAAGCTTTCTCTTGAAGAGGAGCAGTGAGGGGCTCTGTCTGACATGGATTGGGATTCTATTCCAGAGTGATGGGAGCCTCTGGGTTATAAACCTGTCCCTCCAACATGTTCTATTAATTTCTGTGCTGAGGTTTAAGTCCCTCGAGCGCGTAGCTCTAAGGGATTTGGATTTTCTGAGGTGGAGCATGCCCATTAAATCTGGGTTTGACATGGCTTTATATGTCAGGCACAGGTCGCCACTGAGTAGGCGGTATGCAACTGAGTATAGCTGGAGTTTCTTTAACCAGGCAGCATAGGTCATCTGTTTGAGTCCCTTGATCCTCTTGGTGAGGTACTTTTTGGGGTCTTTCCAGTTGCTGCAGGTGTCGGGTAAGGTACATCCCAAATGGGGCATTGTATTCTATTATGGGCCTGATGAGTGATGAGTAGAGAGGCACAATGACCTCTCTTGATTTAGATGTGAACCCTTTCATGATAAGGTGGGCTATATAGAAAGTCTTTCTAACGACTTTGGTGACATGATTGTCAAAGGAAAGATTGCTATCCACTTGGGTCCCCAAATCTCTAATTACTTTTTCCATGCTTAATGGATTACCACCTATGTGGTAATTTGTGGGCACTTTGTTTTTCCCAAAGGGGATGACTATGCACTTTTTGGCATTTAGCTTTAGGCCATGGTTCTGGCACCAGTTATCCGTCTCTGTGAGACCCTTTTGGAGGATGTCTGTGTCAGTTGGCGAGTCGATTATGGCACCCAGTTTGCAGTCGTCTGTGAACCTGGTCAGCCATAGTCCTCCTGTGTTAGCCTGTACTTCAAAGAAATATATATCGAACAAGAGAGGTCCCAGGACTGAGCCTTGTGGGATGCCACTAGTAACTGGTTTAGGGTCTGACATGGCTCCCGCAATTCTGACCATGTGGGTTCTATCCTTGAGCCAGTTTGCAACCCATCTTATGACATAGGGGTTGATATTTAAGCTGAAGAGCTTATTTATGATGCCCGAGTGGGGTATTGTGTCAAAGGCTTTTGCGAGGTCCAGGTAGGCTGTGTGGACTACCTTCCCTTCATCTATGGCCTTGGTGACTGTTTCAAAGAAGTCAACCAGGTTCAGGAGGCAGGATCTGCCCTTAACAAAGCCAAACTGGGTAGGATCCAGCGTCTGCAGGTCCCCAGTATCGTTGCTTATGAGCTCCATGATGATCCGCTCCATAGATTTGCAGACCAGGCTAGTCAAACTTATGGGGCGATAGTTTCCAGGGTCCGTTGAGGCACCACCTTTGTGGAGTGGGACCACTGTTGCTATACGCCATTCCTTGGGTACATATCCTGTACTAAGGCTGAGGTTGAATAACTTTATATGAGGTTTTAGTTCTTCTTGGAGCTCATGTAGGACGCAGCCCGGGACACCGTCCGGTCCCATTGATGTTGTTTTTTGCCTTGTAGAGGGCAGCTCTCACCTGAGCATCTGACATGTCAGGGAGGTGACTCTCTGCTGGGATAGATATTTGCTCTTTTGGGGGGGGAAGGGGGGAGAAGTTTGCACTGAACCTGTCTGTCAGGATGTTGGCTATGTCTGTGGGTTCAGTGTATTTTTTGTCATTTTGGATTAACTCTGAACATATCTGGGAGTTGCCACCCAGGTTTCTAACATAACTAAAGATGGCCTTGTGATTATCTTTGGTGTCCTGTGCAATTTTTCTCTCTAAGCTGGCCTTGGATGATTTTATGAGGGACCGTAGTTTTTTGCTAGTACTGATCAGAGATGCCTTCCCTTTTAGGGATTTAGCTCTGTCATGTAGTAGCTTCCTCCTTTTGTTGTAAAGCTTATTTATGGCTGGGGTCCACCAGATTGGATGCTTGCCTTTGGAGGATTGGGTCTTGGTTTTATTTGGGATTGCATGATCCATGCATTCCTGAAGGTGTCCATAGAATGCATTTATAAAGGTTTCTGCAGTTTGGGCTGTAGTTTCCGCTGGCCCGGGGGCTTTGAAGGATGTCACCTCGGTTTTGAGAAGTGTGCAGTTAGCTTTTTAGAAATTTTTCACTGTGGTTTTCTGGGCTGGGGGTGGGGTCGGGATGTGGATGTCCAGTGAGATTAATTTATGGTCCAATCTTACCAATGAGGGGTATACTTCTGGTGTGGAGCATAGAGTCCCCATGTTGGTGATGATTAGGTCCAGTATGTTTTCCCCTCTTGTGGGAGTGGTGACTAGTTGTTCCATAGCATTTGAGTTTACAAATTCAAGGAACCTTTGGGCTAGGGCATTGGGGCTTGAGTAATGCCCCCAGTCTATGTTTGGGTAGTTGAAATCACCCAGTATAATGGTGTTTGGAGAGACCTTCATATTCTTCAGTGTTTTCAGGAAGGCCGAATGAGGTTCCTGAGTTTGGGAGGGTAGTCTGTAGCAGGCTATAAACTGAAAGGCAGTTTTGCCCACTGTTAGTTGCACATGGATGGTCTCTGCTGCTTGATGCAGTGCCACTAACCTGGAGGTGTGAGTATCTTTGATGAATATGGATACTCCCCCTCCTTTTGTGGTTCGGTCCGAGTTTTGGGGCCGAAAATACATGTTCACACTCTGGCTGCACTTCTCAAAATGGCACTGAAGCAGCTAGCACATGCCAGCTATTTATATGCACGTTCAGTCCTTGGGAAACATTTCTTAAAGGTAGAACACAGCTCACTAATCTACATCCTCCCTCTTTGAGAAATGAGTCATGCATTATTGATGACATTGAATGACATGCAATTGATACAAATAATTCTTTGTAATGCAATTATACAGAACTAAAGACATATAGACAATTATGTCCAGGTCTGGAAATACAACCAAATTGTGTGACAGAAATTATTTATTTATTTAACAAAGTCCGACTTGGAACAAAGCCAATTTTCAGAGGAGGCCTGGGGAGAAATGCTCCAGATGCATGTCTTTGTAATTAAATATATGTATGTATGTGTATTAATATATTCATGTAAATTAGAGTTAGGTCTAGCAACTGGGATTGTCTCTACTGAATGTTCAACCTTAGGGACATCAGGAACATTATCAGAAACAGAAGTAGGAGTCAAGACACATTCTGCAACAGGAACATTGTCTGGATTGCTGTAAGATCTAGAGTCTGTATCACAGGAACAATGCTGCGATATCTGTTCTGATACATGAAGAAGATGTCTGCAATTTCTTTTGTACTCCACACCCTCTGATTTCACAAAATAGTATCTCAGCTCAGTACATATACCTGTTAATTGACCAATCCAGTCAATTCCTTTCACCATTTGTATCCTCACTGTCTCTCCTTCTTTCAGTGAACGAAGAAATCTGCTCGATTTGTCATAACCGGACTTCTGGAAAGAACACTTTCTGAATAATTGGGCTTTCACTGCTTTGTTTTTAGCTTTAGGCCTCAACAAACTGGAAATGATAGGCAATGGTTTCCCTAGATAGAAGTCTTTGAGCAGGTGAGCCAAGTATATTGTCACGGGGTATGTTTCTGAGATTGAGCAAATTCAAAAAGATGTTGGTATTGTCATGCTTTGACCTCTCTAATAATTGCTTTGCACTCTGTACTGCATGTTCAGCTAGTACATTTGACTGCGAATATTCTGGACTACATGTACAAAGTCCCATTCTCTTGCAAATTTCTGAAACAGCTGATTGGTAAATTGGGTACCATTGTCAGAATTAAGCTTCTGTAGACTTCCATGGACTGAGATATGAAGTTTCAACTTGTTAATAACAGTAGTGCACGTTAGTAGATCGATCTCAAACCATTTCAAGTAAGAGTCTACCAATACTAAGTAATGCGGATTGCTCCACTCAAATATATCAGAGGCTACTGTTGACCAAGGTAGTTCAGGAACCTGATTTAGCTGAAGTGGTTCTTTTTGCAAATGGGGTTTAGTACAATTGCATACTGAACAAGAAGAAAGTACTTTATCAATGTCTTTTTCTAGAGAAGGCCAAAATACTAGTCCTCTCGCCCTTCTTTTGGTAGCTTCAGAACCTGGGTGACCACAATGCAAAATCTGGATATATACTTGTTGTAAGGAAGCAGGAACAGCAATTTTAGGATGTTTAACAGTAATGCCATCTTCCATCAGCATCTCATCCCTGTTAGGAAAATAAGTTTGCACTTCAGGTGGTACACTAGATTGCTTTGATGGAAATCCAGTATTAATCTAGTGGTTGAGCTTCTGCAAAATTGGATCAATCTGTATGATCTCTCAGCTCATCAAGTCTTGTGATAGAAATATTATGCACTGCTATTATGTCAAAGTCAAAATTTTCTGTGTCAAGCTGTTCAGTAGTATTTCTGGGCAACCTGGATAAGGTATCGGCCAGACAAAGAAGTTTGCCTTTTGTACAGACCATTTTGAAGTTGTACTTCTGCATTTTGAGCATCATTTTTCGTAATCTCACTGGAGCTGAATTCATAGGCTTCTTTAAAATAGTAATTAGAGGTTGATGATCAGTTTCAATCTGAATATTTCGACCATAGATATAATCATTATGGCACAAGGATGACCTGAAAACATTTGGTCCATTGCACACTGAAAGACTTCACTTGCAGAATTTATTTCAAATGGTGTCCTGAGGAATCTATGTCTTCCAAATGGGGTACTGAATGTAGTCAGTAATGAAGAGTCGCGATCAAGCATCACTTCCCAAAATTAACTTTTTGCATTAAAAAAATCAGAAAAAACAGTGGCATTCGGTATTAGAGCAGCGACTTCTTCGACTGTAAGTATAGGATGATGCGAGCTCTTTAATGCTTTGTTCAAATTTCTCGGATCAATGCATATTCTGATTTTGTCTGAGCTGTTTTTGTGAGCAGCTACCATGGACAACACCCATTCAGTTGGTTTTGTAACTGGACAAATTACACCTTGCTGCACCATTTTATCCAACTGAGCTTTAACTTTATTCTGCATAGGTATCGGAACGTTCCTTGCTGGTCTGAAAACTGGACTGACTTCTGGGTCTAACTTCATGGAATACACAACTGGAAGTTTGCCCAATTTGTCATCAAAAACATCAGCATACTCTGAAAAAATAGTGGCAGTGAAGCTGGAACTTGGACATGTTCTTATTTCATGGATTTCTTTGGAAAAAGAAAGCAGATTCATTCTTAAATTGTCTCTGTGACCCAGTAATAATTGTACAAGTCTTTGAACCACATAGAATAACAAGCTATAACAGTTCTTGGCCACATAACATGAACGCACTACTGAGCCTTCAGTTTGAATTTCATCACCTCCATAAGCAACAAGTTTTACACAACTGGGCACATTTAGTTGTTCATCAGCTTTCACCTTAGCAAAAGTGTCTGCTGACATAACATTACACTTTGAACCAGTGTCTACTTTGAGCTCAGTATATTTACCATTGATCTGGACTGTACAAAATACTTCATTCTTTCTCAGTAAATCCACTGCATCAATCTTTTCACCAATTACTGATACACCATCCACATAGAAAGTAGACTGCAACCCTACTTGATCAACTTGCTTTTTTAAATGACCATTCTTTATAACAATGTGAGGCTTATTTGATTTGCAAAATTTCTGAAAATGGTTCAGTTTTTTACACTTGTGGCATTGCTGACCAAATGCTAAGCACTTTTCTCTTTTAGACTCATGGCTAGTACCACAATTATGACAGTTAACAATAAAGCTTGATTTGAGTTTTGCTGATTCACCCTTGCTCTGCACTGAGCATGCTCTCTTTACTAGTCTTGGAACCTGCTAGAAGACTACGGGATTTCCCAGGACGACCTGCAGGGGCTGCTGCTGCTATGTGCTTAGGCCTGCTTTTACTACCCATGTGTTGCATGCTGTCTACATTTACTCTTGAGCCTGATGAAACCACACTCTTATCACTTGCAGGCATATATGTGTGCCTTTCTGTAACTCCATGGATTTGACAAATCACAATAACTTTGCTCAGCATTAAGTCATTGTCATGAAGCAAAATCTTTCTCACTGGAGCATTATTAATACCACACACAAGCCTGTCCTTTAGTAACTCATCTTTTAATATAAGTCACCAAACTTACACATTTTAGCTTTGTTTCTCAGGTCAGTAATATAAGCTGCAAAAGATTCTCCTTGCTTTTGATCTCTTGTGTAAAGAAAATGCCTCTCTAATGTAACATTAGTCTGGGGTTGCACATTTCTCTAAATTTGCACTTCAAACACTCGGGGTCTTCCCTTGATTCAGCCTCTACAACAATATGATAGTTTGCCCCTTCACCTTCATATACTGCTGGTGCATATACAAATTAATGTTCTTTTTCAATGGCCTCCGACCCAGCTAAGTTTAGCTAAATGAATGCCCTGGTGCATGCATCTTTGTCAGAGTAAGCTGCTTATATGAATATATCGTACTCTTGCTCAAATATTCTCCAGTCCTCTGCTGTATTCTGATCAAATACAAGGGGACCTGGCTTACGAAATGCCTCGGCCATATCAACAACAACTACAGCAGTTACTTTCCCGTGATCCCTCCACAGGGTCAATCACCAAGGAATTGTTTGGTCCACAACTGGTTGCCTGGTCTTCTGTATGCCTTTCTGAGATTACCTCCATAAGCAAATTCATCCAGAAAGCCAGACAGTGCAAGACCAAGGTAATCCTTATTGCTCTCTTTGGGCCCCGACAAACATGGTTCCCCTTTCTGTGGCCTATTCTATATCCACAATGGATGCTGGATCAGTATCCAGACCTTCTATCTCACTCATCTGAACTTCCTTCTCCAGATCATACTACCAAGAAACTAACCACTTGGTTCTTCCAATTTTGACAATGGACAGAGATGCCAGGTTTCCCAATATGGTTGTTGACATAATATCAGCTTCACAGAAACCTGCTATGAAAAAGATTTATAACAGCAAATGGAAGAAGTTTTCCTTTTGGGCATAGATAAAGGCTTGTATCCTTTCTATGCTCTGGTACCATCTGCTCTGGACTTCTTTGCTGAACTCTTTTGACAAGGCTGTAGCCATTTTACCATTAAAGTTGAAATGGCAGCAATTTTAAGTGTTCATATTGGACAAAATGATAGTTCTGTGGCCTCCTTAAAAATCTTAAAAGCCTTTCTTAGAGGAACCTTTGTGTTGCATGCAAATACCTCAATGGGATATTATGATAATGCTCCTGTGGCCTCCTTAAAAATCTTAAAAGCCTTTCTTAGAGGAACTTTTGTGTTGCATGCAAATACCTCAATGGGATATTATGATAATGCTCCAGGCCCTAACTTTCCTCCTTTTAAACCTGCAGCTATCAAGTATCTGAGCTGGAAAACAATTTTCCTAGTCACAATTACTT
Organism: Protopterus annectens; assembly: GCF_019279795.1. Lineage (NCBI taxonomy): Eukaryota > Metazoa > Chordata > Ceratodontiformes > Protopteridae > Protopterus > Protopterus annectens. The sequence continues at coordinate 1,561,246,621 of NC_056726.1, forward strand.
CTGCCATACAGATTTTGGAACTACAAATACTCTCATGTAAGTCTCCTTACTTGGTTTTCCATAAAGATCAGGTTTCTCTCTGAACTAATGCATCTTTCCTTCCAAAGGTAGCATCCTTAACTAACTTAAACCAATCCACAGATTTGCCAATGTTCTATCCAAAGTTTTTGAACAAAATATACATTCTGCATGTGCTAGATGTGCACCTCCAACTCAGTTTCTATTTTCATCGAACAAAGCAATTCAGAAAATCTGATGAACTACTCATTGCCTAGTTAAAAGCTAGATTTGGCAGAGTTGTTATGAAAGTTGCACTTTCCAAATGGTTGTCAAATTGCATTTCTTTTGACTAAGCTACAATGGGTTTAAGTTGACAGTTCAGACTGAGGGCCTGTTCAACTAGAACGTTAGCTACCTCATCAGCCTTTTTTAGGAAACTACCCATTGATGACATTTGTGCAGCAGCAACTTGGTCCACTGTGAATACCTTTGTTACTCATTATAACCTGGACGTGCAATCCAGGTCTTGTTCCCCCTTTGGCATCACCATACTCAGGAATGTCCTACCTTGATACCACCCAGAAAGACAGCTTGGGAATCTGTCCCATATGTTGAATTGGATGAAAATAGGCAACATTGGATACAAAAGTTATGTATTTAACATAATGATAGATCCATGTTGTCTGATTTTCATCTGGTTCAACCTCCCCTCCCAGCAGTCCCCTTGCCAAATTGACTTTTGTATGGATAGTTTTGAGATGATCAAGTGCTTGCCATGGCACACCTAGTCAGTGAACAACATTGTCCCATGATCTTGGCCATTGTTTGTCTAGTCCTTCTACAGTTTTACATTTAGGGTCTTCACTATTTTCCCACAAATAAGTATGACCTCCCCAAGCAAAGGTAACCACCATGAAAAACTTCTCCAAAGCTAACTTTGGGATCCTAAAAACAAAGGTGGCTAACTTCACGGCACCCATGCAAATGGATATAGTTGCATGACTGCAGAATCATACACCAATGCACTGTACAAACATGTACACAAATGCATGGATCTCAACATACCCAATAAAACCAAGACACTTTCCTCCAAAAAAGGAAGCCTATATGGTGGTCCCCTGTCATAAACAAACTCTACAACAGAAGGAGGAAACTGATGCGGAATAAGGTGAAGTCCCAATACTGCAAAATCTCCCTTATCCGCCTCACCAAAAAGTTGAGATCCCTCATCAAATCCTCTAAAGCTAGGTATGAAAACAGAATTGCAGCAGATAGTAAAGACAACCACAAGGCCTTCTATAGTTATGTAAAGAATCCCCATGGCAATACCCAGATTTGCTCTGAGCTACTGCACAATGGCACCTCCTATACCGAGCGAACAGATATTGCCTGTATACTGGCCAACATATTCAGTGCCAACTTTACCCCCCTCCCCAAAGGACCAATCACAATACCAGTAGATTGCCAGGCACCCAGTAGTACTGCTGCACAGGTTAAAACAGTACTGTTCAAGGCTAAGAATACAGCTTCTATGGCACCTGGCAATATATCTGGTTGTGTTCTACATGATCTACAGAGTGAACTGGCACCTCACCTGTGTGCCATGTTCAATCACAGCCTCACCTCAGGCTTTGTCCCTGCTGAATGATGCACTGCTACAGTCATCCCTCTCCACAAAGAAGGAGCAACTACAGTCCCTGGGAACTATCTCCCCATTAGCCTGACAAGTCTAATATGCAAAGCTATGGAACGTATCATCATGGATCTAATAAACAAGGATATAGGGAATCTCCAAACTGTGGATCCCACACAGTTTGGTTTTGTGAAGGGTAGATCATGCCTGCTCAACTTGGTCGACTTCTTTGAGTCAGTCACCAGAGTTTTGTTGAAGGCAAGGTGGTTCATACAGCCTACCTTGATCTGGCTAAGGCTTTTGATACCAATCTCCACTCAGGAATCGTAGAAAAACTCACTAAGCTTGTCATCAACCCCTGTATCACTAGGTGGGTTGGAAACTAGCTCACAGATAAAACCCACAGTGTGAAAGTAGCTGACTCCAAGTCAGACTGCCGATTAGTCATGACTGGAGTCCCACAGGGTTCTGTCCTGTGTCCTCTCCTATCTACTTGTCTGAAGTCCAGGCCAACACAAAGGGACTCTGGCTGACAAAGTTCGCAGACGATTGCAAGTTGGGAGCTATTATTAACTCCCCAAGTGATGTTGACATCCTACAGAATGGCCTCATTGTGACCAACGACTAGTTTAAGAACCATGGCCTTAAGCTCAATGCCAAAAAATGTGTTGTCATCCCCTTTGGGAAAAACCCAGTTCCCATGAATTACTACACTAATGGTAGTCCACCAAACACATTAATCCACATTAATGATTCCCATGGCTCGGTACCACATGGGAATTCTTCAATGGATGCTAGCAGCTCAGTAGTTTCAGAAATTTCCCCCTTTACTGCAGTAGTGGTGCTGCGGTAATGTTGTCGCCTCACTGTAAGACGTTGTCCTGTTCAATTCTCAGCTAGAGCGTCTTCTGTGTGGAGACATGCGTGAATGGGTGTACCTTCGTTGAAGGTTGTGAGTCAGGGCTGGCAACTCAGCATGTAAAAATCTACTGCCAATTATTAGCGGACCGGAGTTCCGCTGTGGTGACTCCTAACTGGGAAAAGCTGAAAGACACAACAACATGCCAGGATTTATCTCACAGGAATTTGTAAACAACACATTGCTTGGTGGATAACCTCTTTTTCAGTATCAGAAGAGTGACCCTTTCAAAGAGACCCATAAATAGCAGTAGTAATCACGGACACCTTCCTTCTAGGGTGGGAGCATTTTGAAGGGAGAATGATCCAATGAACATGATAAAGTTTTGAGGCCAACCTTCATATCAATGTCTTGGAGATGATAACAGTCCTCCTAGTGTTGCAGACTTTTCAGGATGCCCTCCCCAAGGCTGTGATCGGAGATCACACCATACAGTCAGACAACATGGCTGTCATATGGTACATCAACAAATAAGGGGGAACCCATTCTTACCCCTTGTGTTGAGAGGCCATGAGGGTTTGGCAGTGGTGATGTCTTATCACCATTTTCTGATAGCAAATCATATTCTGGGGTGTTCCAGTGTTCTATTGGACAAGTTGAGTAGAACTATCCTAACTTCTTATGAGTGGTACCTCAATCCAACAGTGGCAAGATTAATTTTCAGCTGCAGAGCCAACTTTGCTGTGATCATTTTGCCTCCTTCATCAACAACAAGTACAGCAGTTATTTTGCTGTTATCCCTCCACAAGGTCAATCACCAAGGAATGCTTTGGTCCACAATCAACCACCTGGTCTTCTGTATGCCTCTCCAACATTACCTCCACAAGCAAATTCATCCAGAAAGCCAGACAGTGCAAGACCAAGGTAATTCTTATCGCCCTCTTTGGGGCCCGACAAACACGGTTCCCCTTTCTGTGGCCTCTTCTAGTATACCCACCATGGATGCTGGATCAGTATCCAGACCTTCTGTCTCACTCATCCGAACCTTAGCAAAAGTGTCTGCTGACATAACATTACACTTTGAACCAGTGTCTACTTTGAGCTCAGTATATTTACCATTGATCTGGAATGTACAAAATACTTCATTCTTTCTCAGTAAATCCACTGCATCAATCTTTTCACCAATTACTGATACACCATCCACATAGAAAGTAGACTGCAACCCTACTTGATCAACTTGCTTTTTTAAATGACCCTTCTTTATAACAATGTGAGGCTTATTTGATTTGCAAAATTTCTGAAAATGGTTCCGTTTTTTACACTTGTGGCATTGCTGACCAAATGCTAAGCACTTTTCTCTTTTAGACTCATGGCTAGTACCACAATTACGACAGTTAACAATAAAGCTTGATTTGAGTTTTGCTGATTCACCCTTGCTCTGCACTGAGCATGCTCTCTTTTTACTAGTCTTGGAACTTGCTAGAAGACTACGGGATTTCCCAGGATGACCTGCTGGGGCTGCTGCTGCTATGTGCTTAGGCCTGCTTTTACTACCCATGTGTTGCATGCTGTCTACATTTACTCTGGAGCCTGATGAAACCACACTCATCACTTGCAAGCATAAATGTGTGCCTTTCTGTAACTCCATGGATTTGACAAATCACAATAACTTTGCTCAGCATTAAGTCATTGTCATGAAGCAAAATCTTTCTCACTGGAGCATTATTAATACCACACACAAGCCTGTCCTTTAGTAACTCATCTTTTAATATAAGTCACCAAACTTACACATTTTAGCTTTGTTTCTCAGGTCAGTAATATAAGCTGCAAAAGATTCTCCTTGCTTTTGATCTCTTGTGTAAAGCAAATGCCTCTCTAATGTAACATTAGTCTGGGGTTGCACATTTCTCTAAATTTGCACTTCAAACACTCGGGGTCTTCCCTTGATTCAGCCTCTACAACAATATGATGGTTTGTCCCTTCACCTTCATATACTGCTGGTGCATATACAAATGAATGTTCTCTTTCAATGGCCTCCGACCCAGCTATGTTTCGCTAAATGAATGCCCTGGTGCATGCATCTTTGTCAGAGTAAGCTGCTTATATGAATATATTGTACTCTTGCTCAAATATTCTCCAGTCCTCTGCAGTATTCTGATCAAATACAAGGGGACCTGGCTTACAAAATGCCTCTGCCATATCAACAACAACTACAGCAGTTACTTTCCCGTGATCCCTCCACAGGGTCAATCACCAAGGAATTGTTTGGTCCACAACTGGTTGCCTGGTCTTCTGTATGCCTTTCTGAGATTACCTCCATAAGCAAATTCATCCAGAAAGCCAGACAGTGCAAGACCAAGGTAATCCTTATTGCTCTCTTTGGGCCCCGACAAACATGGTTCCCCTTTCTGTGGCCTATTCTATATCCACAATGGATGCTGGATCAGTATCCAGACCTTCTATCTCACTCATCCGAACTTCCTCCTCCAGATCATACTACCAAGAAACTAACCACTTGGTTCCTCCAATTTTGACAATGGCCAGAGATGTCAGGTTTCCCAATATGGTTGTTGACATATCAGCTTCACAGAAACCTGCTATGCAAAAGATTTATAACAGCAAATGGAAGAAGTTTTCCTTTTGGGCATAGATAAAGGCTTGTGTCCTTTCTATGCTCTGGTACCATCTGCTCTGGACTTCTTTGCTGAACTCTTTTGACAAGGCTGTAGCCATTTTGCCATTAAAGTTCAAATGGCAACAATTTCAAGTGTTCATATTGGACAAAATGATAGTTCTGTGGCCTCCTTAAAAATCTTAAAAGCCTTTCTTAGAGGAACTTTTGTGTTGCATGCAAATACCTCAATGGGATATTATGATAATGCTCCAGGCCCTAACTTTCCTCCTTTTAAACCTGCAGCTATGATGGATATCAAGTATCTGAGCTGGAAAACAATTTTCCTAGTCACAATTACTTCTGCCATACAGATTTTGGAGCTACAAGTACTCTCATGTAAGTCTTCTTACTTGGTTTTCCATAAAGATCAGGTTTCTCTCTGAACTAATGCATCTTTCCTTCCAAAGGTAGCATCCTTAAGTAACTTAAATCAATTCACAGATTTGCCAATGTTCTATCCAAACTTTTTGAACAAAATATACATTCTGCTTGTGCTAGATGTGCATCTCCAACTCAATTTCTGTTTTCATCGAACAAAGCAATTGAGAAAATCTGATCAACTACTCATTGCCTAGTTAAAAGCTAGATTTGGCAGAGTTGTTATGAAAGTTGCACTTTCCAAATGGTTGTCAAATTGCATTTCTTTTGACTAAGCTACAATGGGTTTAAATTTACAGTTCAGACTGAGGGCCTATTCAACCAGAACGTTAGCTACCTCATCAGCTTTTTTTAGGAAACTACCCATTGACGACATTTGTGCAGCAGCAACTTGGTCCACTGTGCATACCTTTGTTACTCATTATAACCTGGACGTGCAGTCCAGGTCTCATTCCTCCTTCAGCTCCACCTTTCTTCGGAATGTCCTTCCTTTATACCACCCAAAAAGACAGTTTGGGAATCTGTCCCATATGTTGAATTGGATGAAAATAGACAACATTGAATACAAAAGTTATGTACTTGTAATGATAGATCCATGTTGTCTGATTTTCATCTGGTTCAACCTCCACTCCCAGCAGTCCCCTTGCCAAATTGAATTATGTATGGATAGTTTTGAGAGGATCGAGTGCTAGCCATGCCAAACCTGGTCGGTGACCAACACTGTCCCATGATCTTGGCCATTTTTTGTCTAGTCCTTCTAAAGTATTTTTCCCAAAAATAAGTATGAACCCCCCCAGCAAAGGTAACCACCATGAAAAACTTCTCCAAAGCTACCTTTGGGATTCTAAAAACAGAGGTGGCTAACTTCACAGCACCCATGCAAATGGAGAATAGTTGTGTGACCACAGAATCATGCACCAATGCACTGTACGAACACATACACAAATACAGGGATCTCGCCATACCCAATAGAACCAAGACACACTCCTCCAAAAAAGGAAGCCTATCTGGTGGTCCCCTGCCATAAACAAACTCTACAACAGAAGGAGAAAACTGATGCGGAATAAGGTGAAGTCCCAAGACTGGAAAAACTCCCTTATCTGCCTCAACAAATCCTCTAAAGCTAGGTATGAAAACAGAATTGCAGCAGATAGTAAAGACAACCACAAGGCCTTCTATAGTTATGTAAAGAATCTCCACGGTAATACTCAGATTTGCTCTGAGCTACTGCACAATGTTACCTCCTATACCAAGCCAACAGATATTGCCAGTATACTGGCTGACAGATTCAGTGCCAACTCTACACCTCTCTCCTCTCCCAAAGGACCAATCACAATACCAGCAGATTGCCAGGGACCCAGTATTACTGCTGCACAGGTTAAAACAGCACTGTCCAAGGCCAAGAATACAGCTTCTACGGGACCTGACAATATCCCTGGCTGTGTTCTACATGAACTACGGAGTGAATTGGCACCTCACCTGTGGGCCCTTTTCAATCACAGCCTCAACTCAGGCTTTGTCACTGCCGAATGGCACACTGCTACAGTCATCCCTCTCCACAAAGGAGGAGCATCTACAGACCCTGGGAACTATCGCCCCATTAACCTGATGAGTCTGTTATGCAAAACTATGGAATGCATCATCATGGCCCTAATAAAGAAGGATATAGGGAATCTCCAAATTGTGGATCCCACACAGTTTGATTTTGTGAAGGGTAGATCATGCCTGCTCAACTTGGTCGACTTCTTTGAGTCAGTCACCAGAACTGTGGATGAAGGCAAGGTGGTTCATACAGCCTACCTTGATATGGCCAAGGCTTTTGATACCATTCCCTACTCAGGAATTATAGAAAAAACTCACTAAGCTTGTCATCAACCCCTGTATCACTAGGTGGCTTGCAAACTGGCTCACAGATAGAAAAGTAGCTGACTCTAAGTCAGACTGCCGATTAGTCACAAGTGGAGTCCCACAGGGTTCGGTCCTGTGTCCTCTCCTGTTTGGTATCTACTTCTCTGAAGTCCAGGCCGACACGAAGGGACTCTGGCTGACAAAGTTCACAGACAATTGCAAGTTGGGAGCTATTATTAACTCCCCAAGTGATGCTGACATCCTACAGAAAGGCCTGACTGAGACCAACAACTGGTGTCAGAACCATGGCCTTAAGCTCAATGCCAAAAAATGTGTCGTCATCCCCTTTGGGAAAAACCCAGTTCCCATGAATTACCATATTGATGGTAGACCACCGAACACAGAAGGCATTATAAGAGATCTGGGAACACAGCTTGACAGCAACCTCTCTTTTGATCACCACATTGCAACTTTGGTCAGAAAGTCCTTCTATGTGGCACATCTCATTACTAAGGATTTTGCATCCAGAAAGAAAGAGGTCATTGTCTCCCTCTACTCTTCCCTCATTAGGCCATTCATTGAGTACAATGCCCCATTTGGCATGTACCTTACTAGATACCTGCAACAACTGGAGAGGCCGCAAATGTACCTCACAAAGAGGATCCTATGCCTTGAACACTTGTTCTATATTGACAGACTCAAAAAACGCCAACTATTTTCTGTCTCATATCACCTACTTAGAGGCGATCTCTGCTTGACTTACAAATCCATGTCTGACCCAGCTCTGTTAGAAATGCTACATCTAAAGAAATCCCAATCCTTCCACACCACACATTCCAGAAACCTCAACCTCATTACCACAATCAACAGAACATGCTGGAGGGACAGGTTCATAACCCAGAGACTGCCCATGCTATGGAATAGACTTCCCATACATGTCAAGCAGAGCACCTCACTGGCCCTCTTCAAGAGGAATCTTGATGAGTGGGTGGGTAACAGAAGATTCATGCCGAGGATAACTCCAGTGGCTCTACTCGACAGAGGCACTGGAAACTAAGGTCGGGTGGCACTATGCCAGGGTAATCCTATGGCTAGGCTTGTAAAGGTCCCAGGGCCATTAGCCTAGTACATACCTATGAACCCTTTCATGTAGGACAAACTCGATCTGAGGTGTTAGATTGGAGTTCAGGGAGTTATGGGTAGCATACCTCTCTACCTCTTACAGCAAAAAATCTGGACAAAGTCATAAAAACTAGGGGGACAAAGGACCAAAATAGGAACACATTTTAAATATTGCTCTTACAAACTTATAAAGTTGATAGAATAGCAGGTTTTGAATTAGCATGGAATTTCTGAAAGAAATGAAGTCTGAAACTCAAATGTCTGTCATTATTTTTCTGACTTGAACCTTCAATTATTTGCCAGAAAAAACACAATTTTATGAGAAACAGACCAAAAATATGAGGCAAAAATCTGGACATTCTGCAAAATCTGTACAATTAAGTGGTATGGTGGGTAGGGAAGGTGTCAGAGCCCTGGAACAGCGGAAGTTTCATATTTGGTGCTGAGATCAGATCTGGTTGGATCTGATATTCCATATGTTGAACTGGATGAAAATCAGACAACATGAATCTATCATTATGGTAAGTACATAACTTTCATCTGTTGATGTGAAGGAACATTTGCAACCTAGTCACAAGATCCCAAATTATGATTACCCACAGACATGAATAATTAATACCCAGTTACAGCTCACTTCAGTGATGGTCTAATAAGCAGACCCAGGATGTATTTAATTTGTAACTTTGGCATCTTTCAATGAGTGCTTGGGAAGGTAGACCTGGGATGTATTTATGATTGTCCATTCTATCTGATGTTGCCTTTTCTGTCCATTTCTCAACTGATGGGTCACTGATCTGTCCTCTGATCTGACTTCTGCCACTTTCTCAGACTTAGGATCCCTAACTCAGGCTTCTCCCCTTACCCATAATCCCTTATTATCCCCAACACTACCTCAGATCTCATTTGCTGCTCTTTGAGAACAGATGTGGGTTGCTGGCTCAGGCTCTTTTTTTTTTTTGGTCAGTTGTTAATGCATTTATTGTTCTAATTATGGCCTCTTTCTCCCCTTACAAAAAAAAAAGAATCTTAAAGATAACTGCTTTCTTAGAGACCTTTCATGCACTTCTCTCAACCTCTTAGAGCAAGAAATCTGGACAAAGCCATAAATAAAAGTGGGACAATGGCCCAAAAATAGGGATAATTTTTAAACAGTGCTCTTACAAACTTAGAAAGCTGATAGATGTTGGTTTTGCATTAGCGTGAATTTTCTGAAGTGTATGATTTCTGAAACTCATAGTCATTATTTTTTAATTTCAGTCTATAATGATTTCCCACTAATTTACCAGAAAATCATAATTTTATGAAAAATAGACTAAAAATATGAGACAAAAATCTGGACATGCTGCAACAATCTGTGCAGTTGAGAGGTGTGCTGTCATGCTTTACGCTTGCACTTTCCTTACTAGTTTCTTGCCTAGTATTTTCTTGTAATTATCGTTGTTGGCATCTCTAGTTTTTTTATTTTCGTACCCTAGTTCTGTTGTCCAGGCATTGTTCTCTACAGTTATTGGTAGTTTTTCTGTCTTGGGTTCCATGTTGTTGTCTCTTGTGACTGAATTCTTTTTTATGTCTGATAAACCAAGCGAGTTCAAAAAATGTACGGCTTGTGGCAACAAGATGCCTAATTCTGACTCATATCCTTATTGTTTATGTGCTTCTCATTTGGAAGAAGATTGTCCCATTTATACAGCTTCAGGACATGGTCCACTTATTGAGTGACAAAACAAGCTAGTTCCAAAGGGTCTCATCCCCCCCAGAAAAAACTGCTAAGTCTTTTTCTTCTACTTTTGTAGCATCCCTGTCTGGAAAGAAGCCCTTGGATAAGCACAAGGGGGCAATATTGACAAGCCCAAGGATAAGGGCAAAGAGACAAGGACGTGATCCCTTGACTGATCTCCTTCCTCAGTTTTGTCTTGCACTCCATCACCTAAACTTTCCAAGCCCTTGGATCCAACATCCATGACAGATCTGACATCAATACATTCTTCAACTCCTACTTGGTGGGAGCCAGGGTTCACTCTGGAGCCATTCTCTACTAGAATGTGTTCTCCTTTTCTTCATGAGACGCTCATAAACAAGACTTCAAGACCTCCTTCTGCATCTTCTTCCTGTAAGTTGACCAGACGTCTGTCAGAAGCTGATGTGGACAGAATGATGAGGAAATTCCTCAGGGCTCAAATTCAGTTGGGAGTTCTCCCGTATTCGTCACCCATCTGACCCATGAGCTTTGGACCCTTTGCTTTGCCTATAGCTGCTCCTACTCTCATCTGACCTCTGGGTTCAGGGACTTTGGATCTGAGATTTCCCGGATCATCCATGTCGGATCTGAAATTGTCATCCCCGACTCCTGCATCTTCTCTAATCCAAAGGGCTCCAATTTACTCAGAGCCAGATGGATGGTGGAGCCAAAGGTTTTGCACTGAGTCTGAGGTAGGAGGTTGACTCTGAAGTAGTTGGAGCCATCCCTTCCTCTTGGAGCTTCAGTGTTAGACAGCTAAATTCTGGCTTTGGTCTAAGAGCAGGGTCAGGGAGGCTCTTATGGTCATTATGGGATGATAGCTTCGGCTCCTACCGGAGTGGTTTTGATCTCTTTGTCGACCTCTGCTTTTGAGGCAGTTGAGAGAGCTATCTCCAAGGCTGGAGCTAGGACATCTCTACCCCCCTTGGTTCCACCAGTTCTTCAACTGATAGCCCTGAGTCCTGATCCTGCACAGTCTATCCCATTGGGACAGCCATTTCACATTAGCCTTGAAACAGTCCTCATACAGTGCACCCCTCAGACTTCCAAGTCTTCTCTGGAAATCCCTTGTGCAAGCTCCTTAGAAACATATGGCAAAAGGAGGCAAATCAACTCCATGCAGGAGTTCTTGACAGAAAACACAGATTTTGATGAAGGGCAGGAGTCCCCCTCAGATCACCTACTGAAGATGTCTCATTCAGGGAAATTCCCAAACTTTTGAGATAGAAAGGAGGTTGGTATTTCAAAGTCCTCTTTTAGGAGAAATCAAATTTTCTTGAGGCTTTTGGTATTGGCTGAGCTAAGTCTTGGGTGGTTCCTCTGGCCAAGGAGATGGTAGACTTGGTCTCTTGCTGGACATGGAAGAAACGACATGTAGCAGAACTGATCCCCAGAAAACCTGACAAGCATTTAGTTGCCCGTAAAGACCAGCATCACCAGATCAAGGGCCCAGCAGTGGATGCCATGGTAGTAGTGGCAGCCACTAAGAAAGAGCTCGCTGAGGAGAGCTCATCTGTCCATCACCCTAACAGAGAGTCTTGGGCTTTGGAGAGCTTTAGGAAATGTGTTTATGTGTCAGATACCTTTGTACTAAGGTCACTTAATTATGTGGCACATATAACAAGGTTTCAGGGGGGACTTGACAAAAGAACTCTCCAAGCCCTGTCTTGGTCCATGTCTACAGAAGACAGGAAAACCATGGATCTGCAAATGGCCACCTTTCAAGCAATATCAAACACCTTCATTAAATTTATTTCCAATGCAACAGAGGGTGCTTCAAGAGCCACTAGCATGGGCATCACAGTTAGTAGACATGCCTGGATGCTTTTGTTTTGCAGAGCCTTTTAAGCAGTCTTTTATCAATACCCCTTTTGATGGCTCAAACTTGTTTGGTCCTAAATCAAAGACGCACTCTCCAGGAGCAAGAAGAATGGGAAAATTCTTTCTGCCATAGGTATACAGTTTTGTACCCCCCCCCCTCCCCGAGGACTTTTTTCTGGAAACCAGAAAGGGGGTAAGAAATTGTAGTTCTGAAGCTCTCAAGAGTTCTTGCAAGACTCCTCAGGAGATAGATCCCCCCAAGGCAGAGAGTTGGGTATTCTAATTGTAGGTATTGCCCTCATGGCAGAGAAGTTCCACAAAATTAAGGCTTCAGAGGTCCTTTCACCAAGAAGCCTTATCAGTGCTCCTGAATGGTTGCCTGACCGCTACACTCTGATGGCAGTCAGGGTACTTGTCTCCACACCAAGAAGCCCGTACATCCATCACCAAAGATGTCTGGGTGGGGAAAGTTATTACCAGAGGTTATTTCATTCCCTTTCTACATTCACCCCCTCTAGTAAAGAAACTACCCAGCATTCCACCCACTCAAAGAAAAGCAGCAGCAGTAGAAATAAAAAATACAGCTATACAAGTCATCCATAAGGTCCCACCAGACCAGCAAGGATTCAGAACTTATTTGACATTCTTTTTGGTGCCAAAAAAGAATGAAGACCTCAGGATAATTTTGGACATCAGTCATCTGAATCAGTATATCTAACACTTGAAGTTGCACATGGTCATGGTACAGTTTCTGAGGAAGGATGAATGGATGTGCTTGATAGGCCTTCAGATGCGCACTACCACAGAAAAATGGACAGATGCTCTAGAAGGTTTTTTATTCCAGCAGGGAGTCAGTCATTTTTAGTTCAGGACCCTGCCCTTTGATCTCACCACAGCTCCCTGGGTGTTTACCAAATGCATGGCAGTGGTTGCAACTCATTGTTGGCTGCAAGGGTTCCGAGTGTTCCCGTATCTAGATGGCTAGCTTCTCACTACTCCTACCAGGCCTCTTCTAGTCCAGGTCAGAAACTTTCTACTCCAGCTATGCTCCAGCCTAAGAGTTATAGTGAATCATGACAAATCTCAGTTCTCCACAGTACAAACTCTAGAGTTCATAAGATCTCACTTAGACACTACACCTCATATAGCAAGGTTTCCACAGAACAGGCTATCCACCTTACAGAATCTGTCAGTAGCACTCCTTTCCTATCAAAATGACCTGTCAGATTAGTCCTACAGCTCTTGGGATTGATGGCATCCTCCATTACCTTTATTCCCTTGGCAAGACATTCTATGAGGGTGTTGCAGTGGGCCTTAGCTGTGCAGTGGTCTATCAGGCATCAGCCCATGTCCAATCAGCCTTACTGATATTTGCAAAGATCATGCAATTTGGTGGATTCAGTCTTCAGAAGTGTCTCAGGGCCATCCCTTTATCCCTTCATCTCCCACAGCCTCGGTGACCACAGATGCTTCCCAACTGGGGGAGGGGGAGTTACTTGGGAAAGATGGTCCAAGGCATGTTGTCCTTGTCTTCAAATCAATATATCACAGATTAAGGCATTTCTCCTAGAATTGCAGGCCTTTCAAGATGTCCTTCCTTTATCCAGATGGGCAACATGTCGGTAGTCTGGTACATCAACAAACAGGAGGAACACGCTCATACCCATTGTGTCAGAAGCAATTAGAGTGTGGCAGTGGTTGATATCTTCCAACTGCTTTCTGATAGCAATGCACATACTGGGGAAGTCAGTCGTTCTAGAGGACAGGTTGAGCAGATCTAGTCTGCTGTCTCATGAGTGGTCTCTCAACCCAATAGTGGTGATGCAAATCTTTCATCAATGCGGCCAACCATGCTGCAATTTTTCTTCCCCCATCAATTCCAAATGCAGCAGGTTCTTTGATTTAATCCCACAGGGGAAGTCACTGAGGGATGCTATGAGCCATGACTGGCCCCCTGTTCTTCTGTATGTATATCCATCAACTCCCTTAATCACCATTACAACTGAACAGCAAGGTCATCCTCATTGCCCATTTCTGGCCTTGACAGGTGTGGTTCCTCTTTCTCAGGCCTCATCTGATTCACTCTTCCTGGCTGCTGGATCCAAATCCAGACCTTCTGTCTCACTCATCAGGAATGCCACACCTAAACATTTGGGCTCTGAAACGAACCACGTTTTCTCCACATCCTATGATGGCTAGTCAGTCTAGACTTTCTTCCCAGGTAGCTCACATTCATGTATCCTCTCAGAAAGCTTCTAGTAGAAAAGTGTACAAAAGTAAATGGAAAAGGTTTTCTATTTGGGTTTCCAAGAGACATTTAGATCTCTTTTCCATCCCATACCAGCAGTACTGGATTTTCTTGTTATCATTTTCCATAATGGAGCCAGTCATTCCTATATCGAAGTTCAGCTAGCAGTGATTTCCACTTTCCATGCTGGGTTGACCCGTACCTCCGTGGGCTGTCTTAAACTGTGTAAGGGCTTCCATCCTGTTTATCCAAAATAGTTTCAGAGACTTCTCTCAATCAAAGCATTAATCTACCAGATTTCTTTCTGAAATTTACCAATAAGAGAAAATACACATGCTACATTTTCTAGACGTGCATAGACAACTTCGGTATACTTAAGAGTGGATTAGCATGACTGTTTTTCTTTGCCAAACTGTTAATTTAACAGATGGCAATTAGATAATTGTTACACAACCTAAATATTTAAGGGGGAAGGGGGTGGCATAATGGTTAAGGTGTTCACCTTACAGACACAAGGTGCAGGGTTCAATTCTCACATGGGGTAATTGGCTAGGCTTAAAATGACCCACAAGGGCAGTTAGCCTCGTACTAACCTATGAACAAGCATTATCTCATGCTAATGCACCTTTAATTACACTGGCCCCCAGAGTGATGTATATGCCTGCTCCTGCCATATTAATATTAGTGTCATAAATATGGTATGACTAATTTAGACTTTACTAAAAAAGTGGTTTGAAACAAAGTTTTATTTCTACATAAAAGAGTGTTTGCATGCTCAAGGTTGCATACAGACACTCTTTTATGTAGAAATAAAACTTTGTTTTGCTGCTTTTATTTAACTCATTCAGTCCTGAGTAGCAGATGGCTAATTAACCCCCTTGTTTCCTGAAATATTTCACATAAGAAAATCAATTGCTTCCTTAGAGGTTTTATTCTACTTCCTTTTTATGAGCACACTTCATACGAATTCTAATATTTCATAAATAGTGCATGTTCAAGTAATGTAAAATACAGAAGATTTTGTTGTAAGATGGGCTACACACTGGTGTCAATATCATAGTTTTGTCTAGTAACACTGAATTTATATAAAATAATGCAGAAACTAGAAGGATATTCACTACCAATTTATTAAGTGTTTTTGCTCTTTATAGTATGTAACTTCTTTAAAATAGATGATCACTTAAAATACAGTTTAAGTATATATGAACATAGAGCACATGGGGTCTATATCAGCATTTCGAAAATTTAATAGGACGAATCACTAAATGTTGAACTGAAATGATCAACCTATTAAATTTTAGAAATGCGATAAAATAAACACACCCAAAAAAAAAACGAAAGCGTATAGGCAGGGGGGCAAGCCTCCTGCAGCCCCCACACCCCCCGCTACTTAAATATACCAACTCCAAGACCACACTACATTGAAGTAAACTGAAATCTCCCCTTATGGAGATTTCTGTTTACCATTCTGCACTTTCGGCATTCTCGAGGCGACAATATCAGATTCGATATTGTCAGCATTCAAGACGCTGATAGGAACCCGAGCACATGACTTGAATGCTCAAATCCAATCATCCTATAAAAATCGACTGATATAAGTAAATTGTTCATAAAAACACATCATAAAATGCTCATTATTATAAATTGACAAATATATTTGAACTACCATAATAATAATAAATAATACACTGCATTAAAACAAAAGTTATAGCCTTGCTCTTTTTAAAATTAAACAATTAATGGATAACTTGTCAGTTATTCCAGGGACATTTGTGACATCAAGTAAGAGTTTCCAGTGTAATGCTCTCACCTCCAAATATGCCTCCCAGTTACACCATAGTAAATTGAGGTACTTTTTGCAAAGTAAAAAAATATATTATTTTTAAATCCAATGCAGATACCAGCATGTCTATGTAACACATTTGTCTGGTCCCCTTCTTATTGCATATACATGCTGGTAACTTCTCGTTCTCATTGCTCCCTCAGTTTTTCCTATGTAGAAAGTGAGATAAGACATACAGTCGACAGCATATTCAGTCCCTTTAGTATTAATGTTAAATAGCCACTGTAATACTTAGTGCATCATAAGTGTGCCGACATTGAGCACAAGCCCTACATCTTATTATTCTTTTCTTCCCAGCATTACTTAATCTGTCCTGTTTGTTGACCTCTTTCAAACCAATGTTTCAGTTTTTTTAGTTTTTTTTTTTTGTAACAAACACATTTTTCCACTTCATAGAGAAAACCCCTTTAATGTCACTGGCTCTTTAATTATAATAAAAAAATCATAGCCTTAGATTAGCTGTTCTCCACAGAGTTCACTTTTTCAGACTAAAGTGATACCTGATTAAAGAGTGATACTGTGATACTTAATCTTTCTCTCCCTACAAAATGCCAATCCGACCTGATCTAGCAAAGCCTCAGGGTAACCACAGTCTAAAAACATATTTTTCAAAACTTGCATCTGATGTATAAAAGCATCATCACTTGACAGTAAACAAGATACCCACAGCATTTGGCCTTTTAAAATATTTTTCTTTTGCCATGGTTTGGACTTTTGTGCTAGCTATGGATTGTGTATAACAAACATCATGTTGAAACACAATGCTGTCCAAAAGAGTATTTGATACCAGAGCAGTTTGGGACAAAGGTGATTGATTAAGTCTTTAGTCATAGTATCAGACCTGAGGCCATGTGTTCCGGTAATCAGACAAGAGAGCTGCAGAGCTGAGGGATATGGCCACAGCAGCTGAAGGAGGGAACCAGAAAACCAAACATGTACTGATGGTGTCTAAATAACATCTTGTCAATGCATTTATAAAGGATGAGGTCAACTTACACCTCCTGAAAAGCTTTTTCCATGCACCCATCATGTTTTGGAATGTGAAGTGTGAAATTATCCATTTATAATGTGTATAGCTGAGGTGGTGGCAAGAACATGTGGCTAAAAGGTGGTCAGTGCTTGTCATGTTGATAACAATAGGAAAAGACTCTACTGGTGGACAGCAGTAGTAACAAGTTAAAGGGGAAAAAAAAGTCTTTCCAGTACTAGCAGGGGTGTCCCCAAATAATGACCTATAAATACAGTCTGGCCAAAAAAGCAGCAGTTGCAGCACTCACAGCAGTGAAGACTGAGATTTGGAATGCGTTGGTGAGGCTACAGAAAATGACTTTTGGATGAGCTGAAAAGGACTCGGATAAGTCATGTGGTTACTGAGGAGGAGGGACTGTATCATTATTATCTAGGCAGTTCCACTCTCTTTTCAGAAAGGATGGACAGATGCTTACCTCAGTGACAATTGTCATCAGTAGGAAGAAACACTACATGGAACTCCTGAATATGACGGACAACCCCTCCTCAGAGAAGGCACAGCTAGAAGCAACTGGTAGAACTGCAATTATTTGTCAGCGGGAGCAGTGATTAAACAGTAGAACTGTGGCAAGGGTTCAGAATTGGATGAGATCCATCAGGAAATGCTAAAGGTGCTGGATGGCCACTCTTGGAGGTATCACGGTTAACATACCTTTTCACTGGTCCATGGAAGGCTCAGAAAGTATCTCTGAACTTGCAAACTGGGCTAATTCTTCTGATTTTTCAAAAGGGGACATGAGGGTGTGTTTTATTTATAGAGAGATTGTACTCCTCATCCTTCCTATATAAGCTTATGTCAGGGTACTGGAAAAAATACTTTAGCCAATAGTCAGTCTTATGATTCAGAAGGACCAGTGCAAATTCTGTCCTGCTCTAGAGAAGTAGGTCAATAATTTGTCGATGGAGAGAAGAGGCGAGAATTGTGGAAGCTTGCCAGTACTGTTTATGTGAGCTTTGCAGACATCAAAAAGACATATTAACTGCGTACCCTACAATGCCTTATGGAATGTGCTACTATAAAACAGAGTCTGAGGGATGCCACTGCATAGCATATGGTCTGTAAATTTCAATCACTAGAGTTGTACCCTAATTCTCATCATTACGTAAGATATCAATGGGGGCACATGTCTCCACCAAGAGTGTGCATTGTCTCCCTCTTCTTTGTGATTATTGTTACTGTCAGGATATCAGCTTGTAGTCAGGGTTTGAAAAGTAGCAGATTGTAGACGTGATGTTTTCCTCTTTGTTGCCTTTGATTTTGCATTCTCTGTAATGTGTATGACAGCAATTAATTGCTAACTGTGAAATGAAATGAATGTCAGCACCTTCAAATGAGAGGTCACAGCTCTGTCCTAGAACAGTGTAGGTTACCTTCTGCAGGTGAGGGGAGAGGAGCTACCTCAAGTGAAAGGAAAAGCAGTTAGGAGACTGACCACCAGATGGGTGCAACAGTGGCCATACACCTGGCATTGCATCAGGCTGTAGAAGACCAATTGTGAAGTAATAACTGAGTTTTAGGACAGAACTCTCAATTTAACACTCACTCTATGCCCTCATCCTAAACTACGGTCATGAGCTTTGAGTAGTAACTGAATAGATATGATTATTAGCACAAAAGGCTGTTTCACTGGGCAGCTGGGTTAGTTCACCAAAATGGACTGAGAAGCATAGCAATCATGGAGGCTCTTAGGCAACACTCATTGTTCCTTTGAGTTGAGAAGAGTCAGTTGAGGTGGCTTGAGCAATTTGTGAGCATACTCCTCCGTCACTTCCTGCAGAAGGAGTAGCAGACATGTCTCACTGGAAGAAAGCCCTGAAGAAGATGCAGACATCTTTGAAGGGACTGAATACTTGCAATTTCCTGAAGATGCTTGGAAATTCTACAGGATGAGACAGAGAGTATTGCTAGTGATAGGGAAGGGTGATCCAATCTACTCAGCTTGCTATGACCACAATCTTAAACAGGCAACTAGTTTAGAAAATGGGTGGATGGATTTGCAGCTTCCTTTCTGTCACTATAGCATCCAAATGGAACTGGTAGTCTCAGTCTTGTACTGACTTGAGTCATGAAAAAGAAAGTGTTAGATTAGCTAGGGGCTGCAGATCTCACATAAAGGAGAGAAGGCAGAGTGCATACATTTTTCATAGTGAACTGCGTCATGAGCATTAGCGATCCTGTAATGTCCTGCACCCAACTGTTTCTGAAAATAAATCGGCCATCAAAATGTAAATAAGTGAGGTGGCAACATGCTTTGCTCCACATTAATGGGCAAAACCATATGAACTAGTAAGAATGCTATACTGTCCTGCTTGAAGAGCATTTGTGGACTGCTGAGTTCTTTTCATCTATATAAATACTTATTGAAAAGGCTGTTTAAAATCACTGTAAGCTATATGTTTGAGACTAAGTTATGGGGAAATTTACTGTTGACACTTTCCTCAAATGACCATAGAAACAGACTTTCTGAAGCTCACGGGACAGTAGTATCAACAGAATGGGGTCAGACGATATGAAGTACAGAGGTACAAGGGCCATACTTTCATCAGAGTGGACTTGATAGAAGTTTGCTTCACAACTCTGATCTGCATGGTTACAAAACCACATAAAGCATAAAAAGCAAGGAATTGTAAGGTATAACAAAATAGATTAATGTCAGCACAGCAAATAAAACATCAGCAGAAAGAATATTTTGAAATAGTCTGTGCAGAGCAGTCGCATGGAATACCACATTTTGCATGACAACAGCTCATGTGCATTATTTTTCATTGACACCTCGGTGCCATTTCCTGCGAAATCCTGAAATCATTTTTTTTAGAGGTCAAGGCAGTCGGTGATGGTCTAAAACTAAATACAAATGTGGTACCAGGTTAATTGAAGATGCAGCAGACAAAAACTAAACCTTCCCTAGAATTAATTTCTGTATAACCTGCTAGACACAGATTCTGCAGTATATTTCATACCAGATAATATCTGTTTTGATGGTAACTGTTAAGATGCTGTGCAGAATGTGGCAGCATGCTGACCACTGGAAGAAGTGTGAATTAGATAACCAGCCCAATAGGCGGTCATGCACTCATTAAAAATATAAGGGCAGTGCTTCTCTTCTGTAAATGGTAAAATGAAAATGCGGTAATTGCTTTCATGAAACCTGATCATTTCTGTAAGGTAGCAAGCTGTTCTTGATGTAACTGACATAGCAGTGTGTTTTCTTGTCTCATTTTATCAAGGAGTATAGATGAAACAGTTACTGTTCTAAAAAAAAATCTCTTTCTGGGACAGGGGTCAGCAACCCTTTTGGAGCAAACAGCCATTTTATCCTAAAATGTTTGACCCAAGATTTACAAAGAGCCGCAAAGGGTATATAATGGGGTTTGAGGTACAATTTTTTAACGCAATATGGGTATATATGTATTTAACACAAAAACAAAACTTCAAGTATGTTTTTCTATGTAATTATGTTGCTGTTATTGCTTACTTTTTCTGTATGTTTTGTTTGTGAAATGTTTTGTATTTCATATGGGCTGAGCTTGAAATTGGTCAATGTTAATCAGTGCACTACCCTGGTAAACAAATATAAATAAATACTGATCAGTGCACTACCCTGGTAAACAAATATAAATAAAATACTGTTCAGTGCACTCCCCTGGTAAACAAATATAAATAAATACCGATCAGTGCACTACCCTGGTAAACGAATATAAATAAATAAATACTGATCAGTGCACTACCCTGGTAAACAAATATAAATAAATAAATACTGATCAGTGCACTACCCCGGTAAAAAAATATAAATAAATAAATACTGATCGGTGCACTACCCTGGTAAACAAATATAAATAAATAAATACTGATCAGTGCAATACCCTGGTAAACAAATATAAATAAATGACAGGGTAGCGGGCAGATGAAAATGTATGCTTTCATGCATAGTTTTAACTTATGTACTTATTGATGGACGCTTATTTTAAATATATAAAGTATCTACTACATCAGATAACATAAACAAAATGGGTGGGGAAAACTAAACTGGGGGTTCCTGAATTATGTTGTTATACTGTGTACAACATCATAGCAGCCTCCTTTAATTGTACGGCATTTTTACAGCATTCAACTTTTTTTTAAGTGAAAGCACTGAATAAGGTATGCAAGTTTACGACTGTAGGGAAGAGCTGCAGCCATGTGGTCAAAGAGCTGCATGTGGCTCATGAGCCATGGGGATATCTGATCACTCTTGACAAATGCTCAAGAATTCTTATCAAATACAGTCCAAGTGTTTCTCTGTACAGTTGGAAATTCTGCAAGCACAGACTGCTTAGACCCTTATAAGCATTTAATTTACAGCAATGATGAAAACAAAAGAATGTTTTATATATCAGATAACTAATATTAAAAAAAAAACATCTTTTAATCAGTATATAGGATTGTCTTGCATTACTTTATAGTGAACACAAGCCTGAGCTACAGCAATATGCTCAAATTTCATTTAGCATTACCACATACAAAGTAAATGGTTAAAAATGTGGTTGTGTAAGTAAACTTACCATAACAATAGATGTTCACATGATCACTGCTGCAATAGCCTTAGCTATATGGGTTATAAACTGCTAAGGATATAACAGCCAACCAGCTTCAAAAGCTTCAGGGCACCTTCCACTTGTCTAAACTGTTAGGCAGCTCAAGCTGAGCTGATTAAAAGACAAATTTTGGTGCCAAATCCTTCAAAGCTTTCCTACCAACAGAGAGGGAGGCTGAGTCCTGAAAGGACAATGCTAGGAAGAACAAAAAAACAAACAATCACACCCTGGCATAAACAACACACCAAAAACAAGGGTAATGTATGGAGAGCCCGGCTACTGCAGCAGTGATCATTCAGACATCTACTGTTACTGTAAGTTTACTTACACCACTGTACTCTGTTCATCATATTGATCACTACTACCATAGCTTTAGCTATATAGATAGATTAACCTAGCTTATTACTTTTGGGAGGAGGAAGGAGAAGAGTCCAGGAGCTCCTGGAAAATGCTCCTAACAAAGTCTGATCCGCACCTAGAGAAGGAATCAAACTTATATTGTTTTTTAAAAGGTTTACCTTCATAATGTCATGGATGGTTTGTGCGACAAACAATTGAGCGAAAGCACACCTGCATAAATCCATAATATCGCCTCACAGATGTTTGAATGGCTGACTTGTGAGTGCAATTTGCCATTCAAATGAACAACATCTTTTCGACATCCAGATTCCACTAAGTGAGTTTCGACATAGTGCCGCAAACGCATTCTGAAATTCACTCATATGGTTTGATGTTATGCACAATCGCACAAACCATCCAGGACATTATGAAGGTAAACCTTTTAAAAGTATATATAGAGGACTAAGATGCAGGTTATAGAATACTTCTAGAATCCAACCCTTATTGTAAAACCAGAGAACAACCTAGTCATAAATGGGTGCTGGTTATGTTTTTGTTGGCACCAACTAGAAAATCTTTCCTATTTCTTAATGCATGATTTTCTACTGCTTTCTTACCTCCATTAGCACCTGATGCACATCCTCAGTAAACAGATGTCTAAAGGAAAATAACACCCTATCATCCAAGCAGTCAGCTGAAGTTGATTGGGGTCAGGGTATATTAAACTCTCTTGATCCCGTGTGAGTAATTTCATTCTGTGAGGAAGCTTGTGGTAATTGCCCCTGGCCATTCCCAAAAGAAAGGAGAATCACTGTTGCTTGGGCCAGAATGGGAGTCACCAAAAAGATCTTGGGGGATTCCTTCTCAATACTCAGAAGTACCCTGGATATCATTGGAAAGGGTGGAGAACCATACAGGAACATTCCTGTCAAAGAAAAAGAAAAAGGCATCTGCCTTCCAGGCCTTATAGCTTGGAGTCCTGGAGCAGAATCTTGCCAGCTGATTATTTAAAGGGAAGGGAAATAGGTCTACTGGACAAACTCCCCACAGATGGATCAAATCCTGAGCTCATCCTCATTTAGTTTGCATATGTGAGGGCTGTCATGTCCAGTTCAGCTTGTCTGCCATGCAGTATTGCTCTGATGGAATGAAGGATGCCTGTAGAGTGAGACTGTGCTGTATAGCTGTATCCCAAGCTAACATGGCTAGTCTGCAAAGATGGAAGTAACCACTAAAACAGTCTTAGGGGTTTACATCCCTATTTTAATTAACACTGGCCAGCTGGTAAGATATAATAATGTTAAAAGTAATAGTAATAATAATTTTGTGAGGGTTGCTTTCATCACCACATAGACCATGGATAGATTTCCTATTGCTGAGGTTATTAAAAGAAATTTGAGGCTATTTTTGTTGGATTCCCATCTGTTAGATAATTTTGGTATTTTTTTTCCACTATTGTTTATAAGAAAGACAATTCTTTTAAATACCTATTGGAAAACAAGAGAGTTCACTACCACTCTACTGGGAGAGAGGGTACTTTTAAAAGTAGCACTTTCCCCAGTGTAGTTATAGTATCGGGGAAACAGATTTTATGTGAAAGGGTTTCAATATAGAATTAATGGCCATTTGTATTGTGTTTCACAAAATGTGGTATATCTTGCCCAGTGTTTACACTGCCCTAATTCCCAGATCTATATCATATGAGCAAATCACACAAATTGCGAACACTCATAATATCGAATGTACCAGACCTCAAACTTCCTATTGTGGGGGCTACGTCCCCCACACCCCCTGCTAAATATATATTCCAAGTCCGAGATCCCACTACAGTGAGGAAAGGGCAAATATCCCATTCTTCACTGTACTGCGATTTCAGAGAAAGCACTTCGAGGTCCGATACGTTCGATATTATGAGCAATCGCAATTTGTGCGATTCGCTCATATGATATAGACCTGGTATGACCCTGCCTATTATGTAGGGAAAACTTACAGAAGGTTGAGGGACTGTATTTATGAACATCTTATAGACATTAAATAAAAAATATCTACTAGTGCTTTATTTAAGCATATTTCAGTGTACCCCTCCCATAAGTTTGTTTTTATAGTTATTGATCATATCAGAAAAGATCCCCAAGGACAGGTTATGGATGAACATTGAAACCTTAGTGGACTGAAATGGCAAATTAAATTAAATACTACAGTTCTGCCTGGTTTAAATGAAAGTTATTCTTTGGCTCCAGTTTTAAAATTGAAACATTATATTGTGTAATGTATATATATATATATATATATATATATATATATATATATATATATATATATATATTTTTTTTTTTTTAATATATTCTTTGTTGAATGTTTTGAAAGTTTTATGTCAAGTTTCAGAATGTTTTATTTTAACAGCGACATGTGACGCAAAGAATGCATTTGATTGTTTTTTTATTTAAATATGATGCTTGAGTTCATGAAGTAATTCTGATGCAATTCCATTTTATGCAACATAAGTGCTTAACTGAGTTTTGGAACAATAAAGACTAATTTTTGTCCACTTTGTGGCTTTGCAGTGGTTTGCCCTTTTCTCTGTTGGGTTTGTTTTTACAGAAAGGGAGTCACCACAAAGATCCAAGGGGATTCCTTCTGAATCTTCAGAAGTACCCTGGATATCAGTGGAAAGGGTGGAGAACCATACAGGAACATTCCTCTCAAAGAAAAAGAAAAAGGCATCTGCCTTCCAGGACTTACAGCTTGGAGTCCTGGAGCAGAATCTTGCCAGCTGATTATTTAAAGAAAAGGCAAATAGTTCTATTGCAGGAACTCCCCACAGATGGATCAGACCTTGAAATCACCCTGATCTAGTTTGTATATGTGAGGTGGCTGTCATGCCCTGTTCAGCTTGTCTGCCATGCAGTATTGCTGTGATGGAATGAAGGATGCCTGTAGGGTGAGATTGTGTTGTGTAGCTATATCCCAAGTTAACATGGCTAGTCTGCAAAGGGGATATGACCTAGGTCCTTCTGCTTGAAGATATACCACATGACTATGGTACGGTTTGAAACAACTTGAAGACATCCTGGAGACCAAAGATGATTCAGAGAGTTGAGTGCTTTGATTGGGGCAAGTATCTCTTTCATATTTATGTGCTTGCATCCATCCTAGGTGTCCCACACACCTTGCAATATTATCCCCTCCTGAAGCTGCTCCCCAAGCTACGTCTGAGATGTCTCTGATGACACTGCTTTGGAACATGGAGGGATAAGGGGAGGCTCAAATTTAAGGATATTTGCTGTCTCCACCAAGTAATTTTTTTACTGACAACCCCCAGCTCTGGGATTTGAAAAGAAAAGGGATTTTGATGCTGGGACCAGAGACAAGTCAGATACCACTGTATCTTTCTCATATGGAGTCTTGCCTGGATTGTCATGATAATCTTAGAAGCCACGAGACCCACAATCCTTATTCCCTTGCAGTGACCAAAGTCTGAGTGGAAAACCTTAGAAATAGATCTAGATATAAATCTATTTTATTCATATGGAATAAAAGCTGTTTGAACTGAGGTATCCAGCTGACACCACAGAAACACAATCCTGTGTGAAGGAGTCAAAAATAATTTTTGAATGTTCTCTTAGAATCCCAGCTTGTGTAAAAGACCTGTCACCCAAATAAGAGATTCCTGACACCTGGTATAAGACTCTACAAAGATAATCAAGTCATCTAAATATAGATATATATATATATATATATACACCTACATATATATTTATATATATATATATATATATATATATATATATATATATATATATATATATATATATGGGTTACCTTCATTTGATCGACAGCCCATTTGATCTAAACTCATTTGATCAAAGGTTCATTTGACTGACAACCAATAATTCAGTACACTTCAAGGCAAATAACAGGGATTGGTCCCCCTCTCCAATATCGTGCGACCCTGGAGTTGGTATATATAGTTAGGGGGGGTTTGGTGGGTGAAGCCCCCCACCTACTTTCCTTCAAAGGAAGAAAATAACACAAAAAGTACAGATTTTGAATGAAAATAGGTGGGGAGCTTCGCCTTCAACACCCCCCAATGTGGGGGGAGTGCACCCCCCGCCCCCAACTATATATACCAACTCCAGGGTCGCACGACCTTGGGGAGGGGGAAAAATCCCTGTTATTTGCCTTTCGATCAAATGAGTTTAGATCAGATGTAATTTCGATCAAATGAAGGTAACCTATATATATATATATATATATATATATATATATATATATATATATATATATATATAAACAAATAGATATTGTGTAGCCTGTAATGAGCTATAACTGGAGCTAGCCACTTAGTGAACTCTCGTGGTGCACTGGATAGTCCAAATGGTAAAGCAGAGAACTGATAAGTGATCCAGACACACAAACCTTAAGAAACACCTAAAGTCTGGATAAAAAAGGAATGAGATGATAAGCATCTTTTAAATGTAGAGTTACCAGGAAACTTGAATGAGGAAGAAGATCTGGTTTAAGCACTTGGGCTTCAGGCCAGTTATTCTACATTAAGAAGGTTTGTGGTTTGCACTCTTGTGGAAGGAGAGGCTGGATTCTGCCCTTCTGAACTGGGAATTTCTGGTCACAGGCTTATTGTGCCTGCTTATTCGAACTGTTTCTTTCTGAATTTGGTACGCCTTGTTGCTGTAGCATAGGACCAGATTCAGACCTGCTGAATCTTGCTTTGTTTGTTTAACTTGAGCACTGATCCAGGCCATCTTTTTTGGAAAAGGTTCCCCTGCACCCTAGTAGCTGGAGTGTGCAGTTAGAACTTGTCTGATTGAAGACTGCTGGAACAGGGCTCAGTTTTGAGTTTTTTTCTGGTTAATTGGGTAACTTGTTTAAATCAGATTGTTCGTTTTTTATTGCTTTATATATATATAAAAAAAATTGCACTTTATTCATCTTCTTTTATTGTATTTGTGTTTCTCCCTACTTTATTACTAGGGGCATTGACTACAACTCTGAACTGAGATATATAACAATAAGCATCTTTTTATGTGCATTTAAAGTGTTTTTTTGATTGTATCTGCTTTATTTTCTGAAAAAAAATATATATATATATATATATATATATATATATATATATATATATATATATATATATATATATATATATATATATACACACTTGTTTCCCGCCTTTCTAAGTTAGTATAGTCCAGTTTTCAGGTTAGTGCTGAATTCAGGGCTGTGTTACAAATCTCTGTGTTTGCCAAAACCTTACTTGGATAGAAGGAAGTTTCTCTGTTCACCTGTGAGAGAGGGGAGCTTTGAGCAGCCTATCTGTCCCTGGAGGAGTGGTTTCAGCCCAGAAAGTAGTAGTTTATTGGCCATTTTGGGCTAATTTCTATCTCTTTCATTTCCCTGCTATAAAAACCGCATTTGCGCGGTTTAGCATGCGGGCAGCACCGGTTAGCTAGGGTATAACTATTCCCAGCTCCACAAAGTCTCCCTTCAATTTTTCCCTTGGAACTAGACAAACTTTCAACTTAAGCACTCAAGCCATTCATTTCTCAGCCCGGCACTTGCTCAAAACTCATAGCAAGCACTTATAAACCCTAGCACTACAGAAGGACAAGGCTCTCTATTCGACCTTACCAGCCATTCAGTAAAACAGTTTACTGTACCTATCCAGGCATGTCCAAAGGGCAGTTTCAGGTGTAATCTCCAGTCCAACTTGTGAATCTGGGCATTTTGAGGCAATGTTACAACTGCTTCATGTACACAAACAACCCTCTCTTCCTACCACCAAACACTAATACATGCGAGTGATGCAATTACACAGCCAAACTGGAAACTAAGCTCTCTCAACCAAAGACTGGATCAGACAGTCAAGAGGAGAAGGGAAATTCTGGCATCACACCACCAGTCTTACATAGACCCATTAAACCAGCACAGGCAAAAAACACATGTAAATACACAAAAACATACTCGGAGGCTCTAAATAAAAATCTGCAAAAGCAACAGAGCCCTCCAAATCAGACATCCAAGCAACCTTCACCCCCCCCAACACAAACCATGAAACACATACTTCACAAAACCAATGTGCCACGCAATCACAGCCCTCAAGGCAAAATAATATACCCAACATACTAGTAATAGGTGACTCTATAGTCAGACAAACTGATGTCCCACTCACTAAACTGAATAAGGAGAAGGTTACTGTTAGCTGCCTGTCGGGTGCCAGGATCCGCCACATAACACAAGCACTCAGGTCACTCCAGAACAAGTCCAAATACTAATCTGTCATTGTCCATGTTGGTGTGAATGACCTGAGCCATACCTCCTGGACTACATGAAAAGAGACATGGAAGAGCTGTCTGATCACGTAGCCCAGACAGGTATGACCCTGACCCTGAGTAGCATCCTGCCCTCACCAAAAATGATACCATGGTATAAAGAAAAAATTATCAATTTCAACAATTGGCTAAGTTTCTGGTGTCATTCAAAGGGGATTCAGTGTCTGTCTGCCTGGGATAACATGCTCGACAAGCCACGCTGCTTTGCTAGAGATGGCTTGCACCTGTCACCCTTAGGCTTTCGAATACTGGCCAAGGCTCTTGCCAGCCCCATAGTGCCTTTTTTAGGCAAGGCTCAAAAGACAAACCCACCGCCGTAAACAGCACAAGTAACAAAAATCTGAGGGTAATACTGCTCAATGCCAGAAGTCTAAACCTCAAAATGCACGCACTCGAGGCACTCCTCAGTATGGAGAAAATCGATATATGTGCAGTAACAGAAACCTGGTATAAGGCTCCAGAGAGCACCCCAGCTCTACCAGGCTACAACTCATACCATACGTTTCAGCCACAGAACCTGGACAGAAATACAAAAGGCGGGGTAGTATCCATATTCATCAAGGATACGCACACCTCCAGGTTAGTGGCACAGCACGATGCTTCAGAGATCATCCACGTGCAACTAACAATGGGCAAAACTGCTATTCAAATTATAGCTTGCTACAGATCACTCACTATGTCCCAGGACCCCCATACCGCATTTCTGGAAACACTGGGTAACATAAAGGTCCTACCAAGCACCCTAATATTGGGTGATTTCAACTACCCAAACACTAACTGGGAGAACGACTCAAGTACTAACTCCCTCCCAAACATTTCCTAGAATTTATAAACTCAAACACCCTGGAACAACTGGTCAACACTCCCACCAGAGGTGACAACATATTGGACCTGGTCATCACCAACATGGGCGACTGATGTTCCACACCAGAGGTCAACCCCTCGCTGGTTAGATCTGACCATAAACAAATCACTTTGGATATCCACATTCTGCCCCCACCTCCAGACAAGGAAACCATCATGAAAAACTTTTCAAAAGCAAACTTCACGTTACCTAAGATGGAGGTGGAAAGATGTTCATTGTGTTTCACTGTTGCAGTCATTACTCTTGGGGTTATCCGCCGGAAGGCTACCCTCAGTCGGCCAGAATTCCAAAGTCTAGGTCCGGCATCGGTTGCTGTCGCCTCTTCCCTGATGTCAGTACGCCAGGGTTATAAAAGATGCAGCCGACGCCATTTTCTTCAGTCTTTCTTGCCGCGCGGTGTCCAAGTAAAAGCAGTTCACAAGTGCCGGTCGGCCTACTCCTGAGTTTTTCAAATCCGAATTTCAGATCCGAAGTCTTCATTAAAGCTAAGTACCCCATTGGGGAAACTTTATTCTTGCTCCAGACCAATGTCAGAAAAAGTTAACAATTGTATTTCTTGTGGGAAGCAAATACCTCATAAGGATTTCCACTCTTACTGTATTCCTTGCCTAGGCCCTGATCACAACGTTGCTAGCTGTCGGTTTTGTGCTAGATTTAACCAATGCACTATCAAGCGTTGGTTTGATTTTGCATTTCATTACTTTGTCCGAAGATTTAATTATATAATGCCATCGGACCAGCCAACAACCGGAGTTTACAAAAAACGCAAGGACAAGGAAAAGGATAGGCATCTGAGGTCCAAAACCGACAACGAAGCCTTTGCTAGGCCAGTCACCAGTTCTCAGTGAGGCACTTTCGCAGCCCCTGGCGCCCGCTACCTCAGAGCCACAGGCCACTTCCGACTCCCACGTGGAGCCGACTAAGCCTCTGGATACTCAAGGTATGGGACACTCGGAAATCATTCCCTCAGATGGGTCTGGTGCCGCTGAGCAGGCATCGGCTTCTGAGGGTGTCTTCAGACCTACACAACTATATATTAAGTCTTCTTCAGCTTCAAAGCCAAAGACTAAAGCAGCTCTAAAGACAAAGAAACAAGTACAGCATTCTCCTACTCAGACTTCCATGCCTAAAAAACAGATGCTTAAAATGGCCGAAGACCTAATTACTTTGATCAGGGGCTTCCATCCCCCTCCTGATAGAGGCCTAGGCAAGAGACAGAGTATGATTCTTCTGATCAGGTTTCTATTTCCTCTGATTCCTCCTCTGAACAGGATTACTCCATGCTTCCCTATGAGGATTCTGATGCTGAAGAATGCATTCCTTCAGCCTCTCCTCCTGAGGATTATTCTTTTGGGGAAACCCTGCATACCATGAGGGAGCATTTCCACTGGGAGAGCCAAGACTATTCTGAATCTAAGAAAAGACTCAGAGACTTTCTGCTACTTCCTCAGCACAGACCCCTTGCTATTCCACCTGTTCTAGACATTGTAGATGATGTATTTTCAGAGTCCGGCCTGTCCCCTGACTCTTTACCCCCTGCACCTGCTAAGCCAGACAGATACTACAGGGTCCCAGATTCTCATAAATTCCTATATAAAAATCCCACTGCTGACCCGGAAACTGTAGCTCAGGGTCCCAAAGGAGTTAAAGCTTCCACTGCAAAAAACCCTGTCCCCTCTGATAGGTACTGTAGGGCTCCAGACAGATGGGGGAAAAAAGTCTACACTTCTGCTACCCTGGCTGTAAGGGCTTTAAATTGTCAGTTTCATATGCTTAAATATCAGCAATATTTAATGTCACTGCTTAAACAGAAATTATTGACAAATACTGAATGTTCAGAGAACAAGGAATTGCAGGATTTATTGCATGCAGCTGAACAAGTGGGAAAGCATAATTGGCAATCTGGTTATGATTCACTGGAGGCCTCTTGCAGGGCCACTGTTACAGGTTCTGTTATTAGAAGGCATGCTTGGTTAAAGGAACAGAATCTGCCTGATCATGTTAAAGCAAAATTATTAGATGCACCATTACAGCATGATACTTTGTTTGGTGTTAAGGCAGAAGAGGTGTTAAAGAAACTGGAGAACAAAGCGAAATCTATGCAGACAGTCAAGGATTTCTTACAGGTACAGCCACCCAGGTTTAGCAGGAACTGGTCTTCTAAAAATTGGTCCTTTCCAGTGTCAGACAGACCACAAAGAGGCAGATACGGGCATCCCAGAGGCAGATCTCAGCCCCAAGGCTCATACAGGCCTAAACAATGGGGTGCTCCTACCTCCAAAACCGGAGAAGACAAATCACAACCTTACAGGAAACAGTCCCAATGACTTTCCTCTACCGGATCCAAGCACTTTTCTTTTGGCAGCCCCCTTAGGGGGAAAACTAACACTTTTTCCATCAAATTGGAAAATGTTTACCCAAGACAAATGGGTCCTGAACATAGTGTCCCAAGGCTACAGGTTCCATTTTCACACTCTGCCAAGGTCAAATGGTATGCCAGACCTGCCACACAATCAATGGGCAGAGGCACAAAAACAAATTATAGCCCTCATGGACATGAGGGCCATTCAGCAAGTACCACAACAAGAGCAGGGGCAAGGATTTTAATCCAGACTTTTCCTAGTACCCAGAAATGACAAAACCTGAAGACCAATACTGGATCTGTCTACACTAAATACGTTTCTGGAAGTTCCAAAATTCAAGATGTTGACTCTACAGCAGCTACTGCCCATGCTGGGCAAGAAGGCTTGGCTCGTAACTTTGGACCTAAAAGAGGCATACCTGCATGTCCCAATCAGACAATCTTACAGAAGATACCTCAGATTCATAGCTGGCTCAATGCATTACCAATTCTCTGCACTGCCCTTTGGCTTATCTACTGCGCCCAGGGTCTTCACAAAATGCCTGGCACCAGTAATTGCATTTTGCAGACAAAAAGGAATTCAAATATATCCCTACTTGGACGACTGCCTAATTCAAGCAGAGAACAAAGACATTCTACTACAGCATCTGGCATTTGTAAAAAGATTACTAATTGGCCTAGGGTACACAGTAAACGAAAAGAAATCAAAACAAGTGCCCTCTCAAGAGATAATATTCCTGGGTGCAAGCTTAAATACAACTGCCCAGATGGCTTATCTCACGCCAGACAAATAAAAGCAACTGACTACTTACTACAAGAAATTGGCAACAAAAACCCATTTATCTGCAAGGAAAATCCTGCAGGCCTTGGGTTTCATGGCATCCTGCATTCTACTTTCAATATGCCAGACTGCATATGAGGAAACTACAATGGTATCTAAAAAGTGTTTGGACTCAGCATTGCCACAGCCTGGAGACAGTAATTGCACTCATTCCCTACCTACAACAAGAGTTTCGATGGTGGGCAGAAGCCTGTCACCACAACAAGGGTCTGCCATTCAGTTTACCCACAGCCAGACAGACATTGACAACGGATGCATCAGATTATGCCTGGGGGGGGCCCATATGGCAGGAAAATGTATTCAGGGCACATGGCCTGCAAACCAAATGCATCTGCACATCAATCAAAAAGAGATGCTAGCTGTTCAAAATGCCCTGACAGCCTTCAAGGACCTACTTCATCCAGGACAGTTACTGATAAAGACAGACAACACTACGGTCATGTGGTACATAAACAAGCAGGGAGGTACACATTCCTACCCCCTCTGCAGACAAGCAATGACCTTATGGGGCACAGCATTGGCTTTTCAAGTTCACCTGCAAGCACAATTCCTGCCAGGAAAAACAAATACTTGGGCAGACGAACTAAGCAGAAACCTCATGGATCCCCATGAATGGACACTGGATCCACAAGTCTTCAGCATGATAATAAGGAAATGGGGATGCCCAGACATAGATCTATTTGCCTCCCCTCACAACTGACAATTGCAGAGATTTTGCACAAGGATTTATCACAAGCAAGCATGGAAAGTGGACGCCCTATCCTTCAGCTGGAAAAATCTAACAGTATATGCTTTTCCCCCACTGCCTCTCCTTCCCAGGGTACTCCTAAAGGTCAGACAAGAGAAGCCAAAAATGATACTGATTGCACCAGACTGGCCACACCAGCACTGGTACCCAGTCCTAAGTAGCTTGTCTCAAGGTCCAGCATGGATATTGCCTCAAACTTCTCACTTGCTGACCCAACAAAATAATCAGATCCTGCACAGCCAACTCAGGACCTTAAATCTGGCAGCATGGCAGATAATGTAGCCATTCAGAACACTCCTCTTTCAAAAGCTGTTATGTATGTTATCTTGGAGGCCATGAGGCCCAGTACCAGAAAATCATATGCAGAAAAATGGAAGAGATTCTGTGCTTGGAACCAGGAACAGGACATTGACACGTGTGTACCAAATATCCCTCAGATTTTACAATACCTAACTGAGATGCAAAACAAAGGCCTTTCTTTCTCATCTATTAAGATTCATGCCTCTGCCATTTCAGCCCATTACAATACGGAACCACCTATCTTTTCTGATCCTTTAATAAGGCAGTACCTCAGAGGGGCCAAAAACATTAGGCCTCCAAGGAGAGCACCAATTCTGCCCTGGGACCTCAATTATGTTTTGGAAAAACTCACACTGCCTCCTTTAGAGTCAGCATCAACAACAGATATAAAATTCTTATCCTGGAAAACAGCTCTGCTCCTAGCAATAACCTCGGCAAGGTGAGTCTCGGAGTTACAAACGCTCATGGCTGTAAAACCTTTCATCATTTTTCATCCAGATAGGGTTTCTCTGAGGACAAACCCCACATTTATGCCTAAGGTGGTGTTCAGTGTGGCCCTCAAACAACCATTCACTTGCCTACCTTTTATCTAAATCCACAGAACAAGGGTGAGAAAATTCTGCATTCTTTGGACATACACAGGCAGTTACACTTCTACTTGGACAGAACTAAAGCTTTCAGAAAGACTGAGCAACTTTTAGTGTCATATGCTGCAGGATCACAAGGAAAGGCTATCTCAAAACAGACTATTTCTAAATGGATAGGCCATTGCATCCATTTCTGCTATTTTCAACATGGCAAATCAGTGCCTAAGGACATTAGGCCTCATTCCACCAGAGCAGCAGCCACTTCAGCAGCCTTCCTCAGAGGAGTACCAACCAAAGATATCTTAGAGGCTGCAACTTGGAGTTCAGTGCACACCTTCACAAAGCACTACCACTTACCTCTTTACTCTAAGTCCAGAGCAGGCTTTGCCACTGCAGTTCTGCAGGACCTCATAGCCTCTCCTAATCCTATTTAGCCCAGCCACCCATCCTCAGCTTTGGGATTCAACCCAAGAGTAATGACTGCAACAGTGAAATACGATGAACATAGTGCAGTTGTGTACCTACCATAAATGTAGATGTTCAAGTGTATTCACTGTTGCAGTCCAGGTTACCCTCCCACCATCCCCCTTTTCTTTGCTGGGACTTATCTGCACTTCTCTATTCTATACAACCTATGTGGTGTATTTGCTTGTAGATGAAGGAATTGTTATTTTTGAGCATGCATTTTTATTGGCATATTTTTCAGCCTACCAATTTGGGGACACCTGACATCTGGGGCAAGAAAAACTGAAGAAAATGGCGTCAGCTGCATCTTTTATACTCCTGGCGCACTGATGTCAGGGAAGAGGTGACAGCAACTGACGCCGGACCTAGACTTTGGAATTCTGGCCGACTGAGGGTAGCCTGTTGGCGGATAACCCCAAGAGTAATGACTGCAACAGTGAATACACTCGAACATCTACATTTATGGTAGGTAAACAACTGTACTTTTCAAAGCCCCCATGCTAAAGGATAATGCTGTCCAAGCTGCAAAATCCTTTACTAATGCATTCTACGGGCACCTACAAGAATGCATGGATCGTGCTATCCCAAGCAAAACCAAGACTCACTCCTCCAAGAAAAGGAAACCAGTCTGGTGGACCCCTGCCATAAACAAGCTATACAATAGAAGGAGGAAAGTAGAACAGAAAAGAGTAAAATCCCAAGAAGGGAAGGCATCCCTGATCAGTATCAGCAAGAAACTACGATCCCTCATAAAATTGTCCAAGGTGAACTTTGAAAGAAAACTTGCCAAGGACTCCAAAGATAACCACAAGGCATTCTTTAGCTATGTCAAAAATCTAAGTGGCAATGCTGAGATCTGCTCAGAGTTAGTGTAGAATGACACAAAATACACTGAACCAACTGATATTGCCAACATCCTGGCAGACAGGTTCAGTGCAAACTTCACCCCCCTCTCACCTCCAAAAGGGCCCATAACCATACCAGAATAATGTAGAGCCCCTGAAATCACAGACACTCAGGTTAAAATAGCCTTCTCCAAAGCCAAAAACAGCACCAATGGGATCAAACGGTGTCCCAGGCTGCATCCTACATGAGCTCAAAGATGAACTAACCCCTCACCTAAACACACTGTTCAAACTCAGCCTCTCCACAGGCTATGTACCCATAGAGTGATGCACAGCAACGGTTATTCTGCTCCACAAAGGTGGAGCCACAACAGACCCCGGGAACTATCACACTATAAGCCTGACTAGCTTCGTCTGCAAGGCTATGGAGCACATCATCATGGAACTCATTAACAGAGACATTGGGAACCTCCATACCCTGGACCCTACCCAGTTCAGTTTGTTAAGGGCAGATCATGCCTCCTAAACCTGGTGGACTTCTTTGAGACAGTTACTGAGGCTATAGACGAGGGAATGGTGGTACACACAGCCTACCTAGACCTCGCAAAGGCCTTTGACACCATTCCCCATTCTGGCATTATAGACAAACTCACCAGCCTGAACATAAACCCCTATGTCAAAAGATGGGTTGCCAATTGGCTCATGGACAGAACCCACATGGTGAGAGTTGCGGGAGCTAGGTCTGACTCTAAACCGGTTACAAGTGACATTCCCCAGGGCTCAGTCCTAAGACCCCTCCTGTTCGGCATATACTTCTCAGAGGTACAGAGAAGCACAGGAGGACTATGGCTGACCAAGTTCACAGATGACTGCAAACTAGGGGCTATAATTGACTCACTGGCTGACACAGACGGGTCTCACTGAGATGGATACCTGGTGTCAAAATCATGGCCTCAAGCTAAATGCCAAAAAGTGCATAGTTATTCCCTTTGGAAATAAAGTACCTACAAACTACCACATAGGTGGTAGTCCCCTAAATACGGAAAACATAATAAGGGATCTGGGGACCCAAGTAGACAGTAATTTCCCCTTTGATAATCACATTGCCAAAGTGGTTAGAAAATCCAGATCAAAATAGGTCATTGTGCCCCTCTACTCATCACTCATCAGACCCATCATAGAGTACAATGCCCCATTTGGGATGTACTT
The DNA here is from genome assembly GCF_019279795.1 of Protopterus annectens. Taxonomy (NCBI): domain Eukaryota; kingdom Metazoa; phylum Chordata; order Ceratodontiformes; family Protopteridae; genus Protopterus; species Protopterus annectens. The sequence continues at coordinate 1,561,283,297 of NC_056726.1, forward strand.
TACAAGACACCTGAAACAGCTGGAAAGAGCACAGAAGTACCTCACCAAGAGGATCAATGGCTCAAACAGATGCCCTATGCAACTCGACTGAAGAAACTCCAACTGTTCTCGGTTGCTTACCGCCTGCTCAGAGGTGATCTCTGCCTGACATACAAGGCCATGTCCAACCCAGAATTGATGGACATGCTCCACCTAAAGAAAACCTTATCCCCTCGAGCCACACACTATAGAGATCTAAACCTCACCACAACAATATATAGGACGTGCTGGAGGGATAGATTCCCTGTCCCAGAGACTTCCCATGCTTTGGAAAAAGATTCCAATCTACATTAGGCAGAGCCCCTCGCTAGCACTCTTCAAGAGAAACCTTGACGAGTGGATGGAAAACAGAAAGTTTACCCCGGGACCACTTCAATGGCTCTGCTGGAGAGAGGCACAGGGAACTAATCTAAGGGGCAGTGAAAGCCAACACATTCTGGCTAGGCTTATAAATGCCTTCGGGCAGATAGCCTAGCACCTACCTATGAACCTAAGAGGTAAAAGATTGTGAAGTGACATCATTTTGATTTCAAGCACTAACAGGTCTAAGGAGTTCCAGAACTGGTCTCTAAGCATCTTCTTTCTCTGGCACTAAAAACATCTTTAACAAAAACCTTTCTCAGCTTGGGAAGGATGAACTGGTTCTATCACTCCCTGGAACAGCAAGTAATGAAGAACAGGTGGAAATAAAATAGTCTGTGCTGGAAGATGAGAAATAACCTCCTGGCTAGGAGGAATATCCTCTCACTGCCACCTATAACCTTAATGAATCTTGATGAATGACATTCAGAACTCATTTGTCTGAAACTATCTGTTGCCAAAGAGAAACATGGAGATTTAGACTTTTTGGAAGGGAAAAGAGACTGCCAGGGTGGATGGGGAGAGCAGACTCCCTTAACTAAACATTTTGGTCTATTCTTGGTTTAGGGGGTTCCCAAATTCTTTTTGGAACGCCCTTGTCATTATGCCAAAATTGGATGAGGGGTTTAGAAAATCTATTAGAAAATTAGAAAAGGAGGGCAGATTCCCTAATTTAACTTATCTCTTTCATCACACTTTTTGATCACCTCTGCAGTAAAGGAACCAAAAAAGTGAATCTCTATCTAAAAGAGAAAAGAAAATTGCAGTATTCGCATCCTCTTGAAAGGTTCTGAAAATGCAGCCAGGCAAACCTCCTCAAAACAGTACTAGAGGCCATAGCCTTGGAATAATTATCAACTGAGACATACATACACTGTAAACAGAGAACAGTGACTAGTACAATAGAAGAAGCTAAGTCATTTAAAGTAGATGTTTACTTTCAAAAAAAAAAAATGGTATACCACACATTTGTCATACTTTCACAATTACTCAGAATAAACATTAACATGTGAGCCTGAGAATTCAAAATTCAGAAAATCAAAGTTGCTGAAGGATTCACTATTTTTACATACCCATCAATAATCTTCCCATCTTTATCAGAAAGAGTAGGATAGGAATTAACTACCTAGCAACAGTAGGAATAACTAAAGCTATAGCTGCTGTGTCAGATTTGGGATGTGTGTATAAAAAATTAAAATGACTGAAGAACATTATACATTCTATCTGCTTTTTTAGAGGAAGCAGGCTGGCTGTCAGGAAAAATATAGGCAGAGAGAGACACACACATTCTCCAAAACTGATAGAACTGAAGCAATTCTCTCTTTAACAGCTCGTAAAATTTTCTGAGGGACTGAGTAACTTCAGTTTACTCCCACTAAATAGGGTCTATATTAGAAGCACGAAAAGACATAACCGCAAGCGCTCACCTGAGCGAAAATGCCGGTAATTGAACTTGGTATTGTGCGGGGCTGCGCCCCCAACACCCCCCGCTAACTATATATTCTAACTCCAAGGTTGCACTACAGTAAGGGAAGGGCAAGTATCCCACTCCTCACTGTACCACAACCCCACAAACACCCTTTCGATTCCCAGTATTTTCGCTCATGTGAGCATTCACGGTTATGTCTTTTCGTGCTTCTAATATAGACCCCACTAAATACACTGGAATATCCTGGAAATAGTTTCAAAGAGAGAGGAATTCAAAAAGGCAGACTCAAAAATCGACCACACAACTGTCCGAGTCTGAATTAGAAAAACGAGGAGAAAACCTGTAGCTGTCCCTTCATCTTCCTGTCTAGATTCAGAATCTTGAATCTTTCCAGAAAGGGATGTGTCCCCCTTCTTTTACCAGAAAGCAATAAATACAAATTATCAAAAGCCTGAATAAAACCCTGAGCCAGACCCAGAAAACTACTCCTGTCTATGGAAATTTGAGAAAGACCACATGTTTCTTTCTGACAGAAAAAATAGGACCAACAGTGTTATAAATGGCAGCACTAGCTTCCCCTCAGAATCTCAGATGGGCACAACATTCTGACAAAATAAGGAAGCCTTCCCTGTTCCCTCTCTCAGTAACAACAAGAGTGGCTCTCCCACAGCTGTGAGGAGATCCAAATGATGACAGAGGATGTGGCTAACCCCCAGTCTATAGTGGCTGCAGCTGCTATGCCAGAGGGTTCTGGGGTAAAAGATGAGTGATCTGAGGAACAGAAAATGGCCACAGCAGAGTCACCCACCTGTAGTTGAACCAAATTGCTAGCCTCCTGTGGTGGCAAATGCTGTTTACTTAACTTTTTTCTTTCTTTTTTTTTAAAACCAGAACCATCGTTATTAAATTATCACTTATGACATAGGCAATCAGACATTTATATAAATGAAAACAAACCATATTGACATAATTTTATTCGCAAACATACATCACAAACCATATTGACAAAATATTAGTTGCAAATATTATACCCCACTTATAATCTATCCAGTCATTGTTAGTCAAACATTACAAGCTCATTCAAATCCTGCCTCCTTCTAAATCTTGTTCCTCCTCTGAATGTATTGTTCCCACAGTTTCCATTTTTCCTATGTAATTTGCACCTACTGAAAAATTTAATTTATGTAGGTGCTGCTTCTGTGCTGTGTTGCATTGGAGCTTGCTGGACTGGACTGGACTGGAACCAAAGTCTTCTTAAGACACAAAATCTTGCTGGCTGTTTACTGCTGAATCAGAGACACATAGTTTTGCATGACTGCATCTGTAGTCTGTTTAAAGCACCAGCTTGCACACTGATAAAGAAATATATTTTGCAGCACAATACTATTTCACTGTAAGCACGGTTACTAATAACTAATTTTTATAACAAACAAGACATACAACCGTAGTTTACAAATTTAATGTGCAAAGTTATTCCTTCACAACTGATATGGACGATGGCTTTATGGCTTTCCATTCTCCAGTTACCTCAGAACCTAAGTTCCTACAAAATACTTCTAACATAATTTGATTTACAGTTCTTATATACTGTTTTAGTCAGGCACTTTAGATTCTTTTTCCTTTTCTGCTGATACTTTACTTTCCAGACTTGTTTTATCCATTAACAGAAGTCTGAAAGGAAACATTTGTGAGAATACGTCAAACTGTTCTGCTGCTGATATTAAGAAAACATATTTTTGAGGAAATGATGCTGTGGAAGAGCATGTTTTCTGAGGAAACAGTTTCATAAAAGATCACATATGGTGCAGTTTATAAAAAAAGCATGTAATACTTGCTTTTTGCTGATGCTGTGAAGAAGCCTGTCTGTTATACATGTAGTATGAATGCCTGTTTTACATTACTAAACTCTATACCTACATTCAAGCAAACTTTTTATTTTATGCATTATCTTTCAGCATATTTACAGCAGAATTAATTTCAACCTGTTATTCACTGTTAAACATACTCTTAACACCTACCCTTTTCTTCTTTTGGCTTTTCCCATTTAGGGGTCGCCACAGCAGATCATCTGTCTGCTCATGATTGGCAGTGGAGTTTTATGGTGTCGAGTTGCCAGCCCAACACCCAGCCTTCCACAGAAGGCACACACACACTCATGCCTAGGGCCAATTTAGAGTGTCCAATCCACCTACTGCATGTCTTTGGGATGTGGGAGGAAACTGGAGCACCTGGAGAAAACCCATGCGACCACAGGGAGGACATGCAGACTCCGCACAGAAGGTACCCCCAGCCGAGAATTGAACCGGAGAACCTCTTGCTGTGAGGCAGCAACGCTAACCACTGCAGCACCGTGGCCGCCCAACACCTACCCTTTTCTAAAAATCCCAATTCCAGTTGCTTTATCTCTGTTACTATATTCACTACTTCTAGTAAAGTTGGTTTAGATTTTGATTTCCATTTCCTAGTAATCGCTTTTTTGACAGTCACCATAATTAGACTTAGCAAGGCCTTACTGTGTCTAGGCAAGTCCGATTCTGTATCATAGCTCAAAAAATAATTTCGTTAGTTACACCGACATGCTCATCCAGTATCTGTTACAGAGTAGTCTGTTGGGAATCTTCCAGAAAATATGTTCCCTATTATATCTTTTTCCCTATCACACCTCCAACATTTGCTGTCTACCTGATGAAAAATTCTTTGGAATCTACTTGGGGTATAAAAATACCGATATAAACACTTCCAAGGAAAAATCCTAAATCTTCTGAACTTTGGTGCCTGCTTGGGAGATATACGTATACCCCCAATGTTTCATTGTGAATTGCTTATTCACTCTCTTCTCAATCCTTTCTATCCTCCTCTGATTGATTCTGATAATTATCATGCAATATCTTATATTCTCTACTAATTATTCCTTTTTAACAGCAGATTTTGTTCTAGATTGTACTAAAACTCTACCAGTGCTAGTCTTTTGTTTAGGACCCCCCCTTATTTCTTTCTGTTTGTCTATACTCTGATATCAATCTTTGATAGGGAAGGCAATCTCTAGTTTGCAGTCCAATTAAAGTATTCGCTTCTTCCCCTACCATTACCTTTCCCGCTCTAATTATTTGCTCCCAATGCCTTGGTTCCTTTTGTCAGTTTTCTCCAATAAATTCCAGCTCCTTGTGCCTATTGTCTGTATCCCTATTGCAGAATCTCCTTTCTCCATTCTCATGTTGGCATTCTAGTACAGCTGGTTTAGATTTTGATTTCCATTTTCTAGTAATTGCTTTTTTGACAGCCACCATAATTAGACTCAGCAAGGCCTTACTATGTTACTGTTATTCTCCTTAAGGATCTGTATCCAAAATCCCAGTCTCTCCTTGTTTCTTGAGCTTCCCACCTGTTTCATCACCATCCCTTTCCACTTTGAATTATAGGTTCAAAACTTTTTTTTTTTTTTTGCTGCTAGACTGGCTGTTTGTTCCATGGTCAAGCTGAAAATGATGCCTCTCTCAACTGGAGAAAACAAAAGCAAAAGCCATTAAAAACTAAACGTGTTTAAAAGTCACTTTTTAAGCATAAAACATAGTATAAAGTACTTTAAAACAGTTTCCAGCCCCCAAAAGTAAAATAAACATAATTTCTCAATAGAAAAATGTTTTTTAAATACTAAAACCAACTTTTAAACTAACAAGAAAAAAGAGCACTCTCATTTAAAAGTACAATACAGTCTTGTGACAATCCATTAAAACACAAACTCCTAGCTTTAAAATAACTAAGGAAACTATTAATAATCAAAAAAAACTAATTGAATGGAAATTTTTTTTTCTGTAAAGGGAACTTATCTGCCCAGCAAAGGAGCAGCACAAGCTGACTGTCGATCCTCAAAAGCCTCAGAGGAGCATACTCTTCGGTAACAATAAAGTTCGGAAGGATTTGCCGCCTAGAAATGTTTTTATTCAGCTCAGCTTGAGCCACCCAATAGTTTGGGTATGTGTAAGATGTCATAAAACTTTGGAAGTTGGCCATCTGTTATATCCTTAACAGGATATAACCCATATAGCTAAGACTACTTCAGCCGTGATTAATATGATAAACATCCCTTGTGTTAATGTATGCCTACCTGTCTATCAGTCTACATGAACATCAAAAATATTATCATGGAGGTAGTGAAGGTTTTCCTACTGATTGTCTCATGCTGTTAAAAAAAAGGAAGTATGACATTATTGACAAAATTCCTTTACTATTTTAGTAACCTTCACACAAATAACCTTTTGTACTGTGCACAACACTGTCTCATAACATGCAGTATTCCACATACAGGCAAATATGGCACTGACCCAGAATTCTGCTACTACAAATACACTTCTGAAGTGTCTGCTATGTATGTGCAATATATAAAATATCTGAAGATTATTTATTCAAAGTATATATATATATATATATATATATATATATATATATATATATATATATATATATGTGTGTGTGTAGATATAGATGGCTAGATAGATATATAGATAGAAAGAGATATATTCATGTATAGTAAGTCTTATAAAACCATTGGAGACTGAAGTAATTTTTTCATATGTCCAAGACAGAGGCAGTTGCTCTACCTAGGATAAGTTCAGAGTACAATATTTTTTATTTTATGATCCTACAGGGAACTTCACTGTTAATGCACTCACTCATGGCACTCCTTAAAATGGAGAACATCAACATCTGTGCAGTGACAGAGACCTGGTTCAAGGCTCCAGAGAGTACCCCTGCATTACCAGGCTATAATTCATACCACACCTTTCAGCCACCTAACCTGGACCAAAACACTAAAGGAGGTGGTGTGTCCATATTCATTAAGGATATCCACACCTCCAGGCTAGTTGCTCAGCATAATGCATCCGAGATTATCTAAGTGCAACTAACTCTGGGCAAGACCGCAATCCAAATTGTAGCTTGCTACAGATTCCCCACCATGTCCCAGGATTCCCACTCCTCATTTCTTGATACACTGGAAAATATTAGGGTACAACCTAACACCCTAATAATGGATGATTTCAACTACCCCACCATTAACTGGGAAAACTACTCATGTACCAACTCTTGTGCTCAACGTTTTCTGGAATTCATAAATTCCAATGCCTTGGATCAACTTATCCACATCCCCACCAGGGACAGAAATATCCTAGACCTGGTTATTACTAACATGGGCAACCAGTGCTCCACACCAGAGGTCAATTCCTCGTTGGTCAGATCCGACCACAAGGTAATCACCCTAAACATCCACATCCCACCCCCACCCCCATTAGGGAAACCACCGTAAAAAATTTCTCCAAAGCCAACTTCACGCTTCTTAAGACAGAAGTGGCAAACTTCACAACACCCATGCTGACGGACAATAGAGGTATGACTGCTGAATCCTACACAAATTCACTTTATAAGCACTTACACGAGTGCATGGATCGTGCAATCCCTAACAGAACCAAGATGCTATACTCCAAAAAAATGAAGCCGATCTGGTGGTCCCCTGCCATAAACAAACTCTACAACAGAAGAAAGAAACTGTTGCAAAAAAGAGTAAAATCCCATGATTGGAGAAACTCCCTGGTCAGCCTCAGGAAATAGCTGAGATCCCTCATAAAATCCTCCAAAGCTAGTTACGAAAACAAAATTGCCACTGACTCTAAAGACAACCACAAAGCATTCAATAGCTATGTCAAGAATCTCAATGGCAACACTCAGATCTGCTCTGAGTTAGAGCACAATGGCACTAAATATACAGAACCAACTGATATTGCCAACAATCTGACAGATAGGTTCAGTGCTAACTTTACCCCCCTCTCATCCCCTAAAGGGCCCATCTCTATACCGGAAGAATGGAAAGTTCCTGTAATCATGGCTGCACAGGTAAAAAACACACTCTCCAAAGCCAAGAACACAGGATACATGGGACCTGACAACATCCCAGGCTGTGTTCTATATGAACTACAGAATGAACTGGCACCCCACCTAAGTACCATGTTCAGTCATAGCCTCACCTCAGGCTATGTGCCCACTGAATGGCGCACAGCGATGGTTATCCCACTCCAAAAAGGGGGAGCCACCACGGACCCCAGAAACTACAGCCCCGTTAGCCTGACGAGCCAGGTCTGGAGGCTATGGAACGTATCATCATGGAACTTATAAACAATGACATTGGTAATCTCCAAACTCAGGACCCCACCCAGTTTGGGTTAGTAAAAAGCAGATCATGTCTCCTAAACCTGATAGACTTCTTTGAAGCAGTCACCAAAGCTGTAGATGAGGGTAAGGTGGTTCACACAGCCTATCTAAATCTCACCAAGGCTTTTGACACCATCCCCCACTCTGGAATTATAGATAAACTCACTAAACTAGGTATAAATCCCTATGTGACAAGATGAGTTGCCAACTGACTCACTGACAGAACCCACACTGTGAGAGTAGCAGACTCCAAATCCAACTTCAGACCAGTGAGAAGTGGAGTACCACAGGTTTCAGTCCTGGGTCCTCTCCTGTTTGGTATCTACTTCTCTGAGGTGCAGGCTAACACAGAAGGTCTTTGGCTAATGAAGTTCGCAGATGACTGCAAACTAGGAGCTATAATCAAAACTTCAAAAGATGTGGACATCCTACAAAAGGGCCTCGCTGAGACAGATGCCTGGTGTCAAAGCCATGGCTTCAAGCTCAATGCCAAAAAGTGCATTGTCATCCCGTTTGGTAAAAACTCTGTACCCATGAACTACCACATAGGCAGTAGTCTACTTAACACTGAAAGTGTGATAAGAGATCTTGGGACACAGGTGGACGGTAGTCTCTCCTATGATAATCACATCACCACAGTAGTCAGGAAATCCTTCTACATGGCACACCTCATCACAAAAGGTTTCTCATCCAGGAAAAAAGAGGTCATTGTTCCCCTCTACTCATCACTCATTAGACCCATTATAGAGTACAACGCCCCTTTTGGTATGTACCTCACAAGACATTTACAACAACTGGAAAGGCCACAGAAATACCTCACAAAGAGGATTACCGGCCTCAAACAGATGCCCTATGCAGACCGTCTCAAAAAACTGCAGCTTTACTCTGTCGCAAATCACCTACTCAGAGGCAATCTCTGCCTAACACATAAATCTATGTCAAACCCAGAGCTGTTGGACATGCTCCACTTAAAGAAATCCCAATCCCTCCAAGCTACATGCTCTAGGGACCTAAACCTTGTCACCACAATAAACAGAACATGCTGGAGGGATAGATTCCTGTCCCAGAGACTTCCCATACTCTGGAACAAACTACCTATCTATATCAAACAAAGCTCCTCATTAGCACTCTTCAAGAAAAATCTTGATGATTGAATGGGAATAGGAAATTCACCCCGGGGATCACTTCTGTGGCTCTGCTCGACAGTGGCACAGGAAAATAATGTTCTTGAGTGGCAAAAGCCAGGGTACCTTTTGGCTAGGCTTATATACGCCCTAGGGCCAATAGCCTAGTACCTACCTATGAACCTATGAACCTACACATGGGGTATTTCAGGTTTTGAGCCTTCAAAATATGCCATTCTTTCTTATTTTTCTTATTAAGCTGTTTGTCATATTTAAATATTGAGAAACTATGAAACGGTCACAGAACAAAAACAAGAGCGAACCTGCATAAAATCACTAAATCAACTGTTATTTATTTGAAGCACTTTTCGTGCACTCAATGAGTACACTTCATCAGAAAAACTAAACACATACATAAGTCAGGTTTATATAGACCAAACAGTCAAGTTTTCAATTAAACTTTCAAATAACCTGCCTTTCTTTTTCTTAAAGCTACAGTTATATAAATAGTTCAAAGTGACATATAGTAACTCTTTACTGTAAAAATATATATACATATATAAGCTACCACTCAATAGTAACTAACCTAAAACTAAAATATTATAGCTACATATGTATGCATATAATATCAATTTATACACTTTATGTATATTAAAAATGATGTGACGTACATTATGTAGATAGACTACCAATGTACAATGGTACTTGGTGCAAACATATGTATCTGTATAACCTATGACTCCATAAAGTCAACAGTTGGTAGAACCCTTTAAAACCATGCGCATGAAAAAGGAAAAAATAATAATAATAATAATAATAATAATAATAATAATAATAAAGTAAGAACAACAGGATTGTAAAACAAATTTGTAGACATAAGGGCATCATCAGCGTTTCAAGCTCTTGAGTTTTAGTACACTAGCGATTGAGCAGGATTCATTTAGACCAGGGAAATTATAAGCATTAAGCCTAATTTGCCATTCTAATTCCAATTCTTCCAACTGCAAACAAGCTGGACCCCCTCTTTTAGTTTGGTTAACCTGGTCAATAACTGCAAATTTAAAGCTGTGATTACTACACTTTAAAATATGTTTGGCAAGTGCGTTGTCTAATTTCATTCTACTAATAGTATATTGATGTTCATACATCCTTTCACGGAGTTTATGCTCCGTTTTGCCCACATACAATGCGGGGCACCTTTGGCATTTAGCCACATAAACAACCATTCTGGTATTGCAGTTAAATCTAGCTTTAAATTTAATATGCTGGCCATTAACCATCAATGAATACAGATTGTCCACAAATTTACAATAATTACAGTCTTGGCATTTGAACATGCCAGTAATTTTAAGAGGTACCCTTTGTTGTCGTTCAAGTAAGTTTTTAAGATTATGACCCCTCTTATATGTAACACTTGGGCCACCCCCCAGTTTGACACAAATAGTGTGGTTAATACCAAATAATTCCCAATTCTTCTTGATTACCTCAAAGCACGACCGACTATGTAGGTTGTATGTAGTTATCAAGCTAGGGACCTTCTGTGTCTCAATTTCGTGCCCAACTATTGGAAAGTTATCCATACTTTCAACCCTATTTTCAACAATGGGTATTTGCTTGATACGCAACAAAGGTTGATATATACCATTTGATCTTTTAAACTGAACCTCATGTATTAAATCGTCTAATAAGGTAACCGGATAACCTCTGTGCAAAAACATTGATTTTAAAACTTGACATTCATGCACAAAGTCACTATCCTCACTCACAATTCGTGCTGCTCGCACAAGTTGTCCTTTAATAACAGAACGTTTTTGATAGTATAGATGGCAGCTTGTAAAGTGCAAAAAGGAATTGGAATAAGTTCTTTTCCTATAGATAGTAGCTGTAATAATACCTAATTCCCTATTCTTTGTGAGCCATACATCCAAAAAAGCTATTGATTCTGTATTAAAAGAAGCTGTAAATTGCAAGAATTGTGCGGATTCATTGAATGTTTGTAATATAGAATTACTATTGACTACATCACCTTTAAGGAGAATGAAGATATCATCCAAAAAACGAGTATAATATACTATTTTCTCCTTAAGCCCAGGATTGTTGAAGACATATTCAGCCTCCCAATATGCCATGACAAGATTGGCTATACTAGCCCCACACGGGGAACCCATAGCTACTCCGACTTTTTGTAAATAAAAATTATCACCGAACATAAAAAAATTGTTGTTTAAAACAATTTCCATTAGGTCGGTAACTAATGATATCTCCCCAGGTAGAGCCCCTTCCCCCTGCAATAGGAGACTAACCCATTCTAAACCTAGCTCTTGAGGAATACAGGTATATAGGTCTTTAACATCGACCGTAAAAAAGTTATAGTCCATCCTAAACTCCAAGTCGTTTAGATTTTGAAGAAATGACCACGAATCTTTACATATCTGACTTTGTTTGGTTACATATTTTTGCAAAATTGAATCAACAACTTTTGCACAAACATAGGTGGGTGAACCCCTCCCATCAACTAAAGGTCTCAAAAGAGGGTTGACCTCGTTTTTATGTATCTTGGGAATACCAAAGATACAAGGATATCTAGGATAAGATGTATATAAATAATTATAGATATTTTGTTCTATTCTACCTTCAATGAACATATCCTCTATGTAACTCTTAATCTTATTGTATGCTCCATTAACTTCAGATCTAGAGCTTATAGCATAGGCTGGATTGTCCAATAGCGAATACATCCTCTCTTCATAATCGATGTTATCAAACACTACAAGCCCCCCACCTTTGTCAGGTTTGCAGATACGTATGTTCTGAGATTTTATATAATCCAAACACTGGATTTCAAATTCGGTAGTATCAGTATTTCTGGTAGACTTCCTATTTTTTAACAACTGTCTAAAGTCCAGTTCACAAAGCTGCTCAAAAGTTTGCAATAGTGGGTGTAAGGGAGGATTAAAAGTGCTAGAAATATAGAACTGATCACCATCAGAGACATTGGTACTTGCACCCATTATTAATAAGAAATTTAACTTCCTAGTAAACACCTTAAGGTCTATTACAGTCTTAACTAAGTCAAACTTTTGAGATGGCACATAAGTGTAACCTTTAGACAGAAAATCCACAATATCTAATGGTATACAGGCAGACAAAAAGTTGTAAACCTTAAAATCACCTGTCCCATTAATAATAATTGTAGGTTGTTTGTCTGTTCCCCCCTCATCAGATAGACACATAATAATGTCATCAGTCCTAAAGCAAGGCAAAGTAATGTCAGGTAGGTGATTGTATACCATTAGATATTGTGGATTTTCTGTCTAAAGTTTACACTTAGCAGAGTGTGCTATTCGCATTACTGGGAGGTTTTCCTTCTCTTGCTGTACTTATAGGGTGCTGACATCATCAGTGTTTAGAAAGGGAAATGTGCATCCTGTAGTCTGTTCTCCTAGTTGCCAAAAGGGACATTTCCCTCACACACAATTGCACACACACTAACCCCCCTCAGCCAAAAACACACACTTGCCATTTGCAGGATTCAAACCCCTACCTAACTATATTATGACACTTGAGATGGACGCATCAGCAGAACACGCTATTCACATTACTGGGAGGTTTCCCTTCTCTTACTGTACTTATAGGGTGCTGACATCATCAGCGTTTAGAAAGGGAAATGTGCATCCTGTAGTCTGTTCTCCTAGTTGCCAAAAGGGACATTTTCCTCACACACACTAACCCCCCTCAACCAAACACACACACTTGCAGGATTCAAACCCCTACCTAACTATGTTATGACACTTGAGATGGACGCATTAGCGGAGCGTGCTATTCACATTACTGGTAGATTTCCTTTCTCCTGCTATACTTATAGAGTGCTGACATCATCGGTGTTTAGAAAGGGGAATGTGCAACCTGTAGTCTGTTCTCCTAGTTTCCAAAAGGGACTTTTCCCTCACACACAATTGCACACACACTAACCCCCCTCAGACAAACACACACACTTGCAGGATTCAAACCCCTACCTAACTATGTTATGACACTTGAGCCGGATGCATTAGCGGAGCGCGCTATTCGCATTACTGGGAGGTTTCCCTTCTCCTGCTATACTTATAGAGTGCTGACATCATCGGTGTTTAGAAAGGGGAATGTGCATCCTGTAGTGTGTTTTCCCAATTGCCAAAAGGGACATTTCTCTCCCACAGACTTACACACACACACCAACCCCACTCACTCATACACTGAGCATTTACAGGATTCAAACCCCTACCTAACTATGTTATGACACTTGGAACCGATGCATTAGTGGAGCACACTATTCGCATTACTGGGAGGTTTCTTTTCTCCTGCTGTACTTATAGGGTGCTGACATCATCGGTGTTTAGAAAGGGGAATGTGCATCCTGTGGGGAGGCAGACGCCAAGCACACTCTGGCTAAGCTGTCATTCCCTAGGGCAAACAGCCTAGTGTTGACCTCTACACCCATATGTTTAATTGTCAAATGCACATTATTTGTTGCTGATAGACTGTTTGCACATCTTTATTGCCATAGCATTCCCTGTTTGTATGAACAACTTGTGCATCTGTGGAAGATGTTTGCATATGGGAGGGATGCACTATATCACGTATGTCTCTGTAGTCATTTAACTGTGTGCACTGGGCAGACTGCTGTAATGTGGTTGGTTCCTGGAATAACACGTAAAAATACCAGCTATGTGTATCCAACTGCTAAACTGCGATTTGGCCTAAGTGTGTGAGCATGCCCAGTTCAGCCTTCCCATGGCATGTTGTCTGACATATGTCTCATTTATCAAAGTGTGTGAGCATGCCCAGTGTGAGCATTCCATATGTTGGACTCTGCAGCCCACCCCATTTGTGGATGAGTGTGAACTTCAACAAATATCACCCGTTTATGGTTGTGTGTTGTGTGTCATGTTGTGTAGTTACTGTACAACTGCTTTGTGTGTGAACACAACAGGATTATACTGTGCCTGCAGTGTTTGCATGGGATACTTTGCATACAGTTGTCAACATCCTTTCACACTGACCTAACACTGTAGTACTGTATAGTGTACTGGTAGTACTTTGACTGTGGTGGACAGTATCCTGGGCTTTAGTGCTATCACTGCTTTACATTTCGATAGTGAGCACAACAGCCTGGTTAGGGGCCAGTTGTGTACATCTGACCATGTTGCATTCTGTTCAGATATGAACTACTTAAACCAGGCTTGTCCAACATTGGTAGTGTATTCCACAACATAGGTGTACATTTGCAAACACTAGCGATGTGCCCTAGTCCATGTCTAATGCTAGTTGGAGAGTGTGTTTGTCCTTCAACACACATTGTAAGTGGAGTTTGCCATGACATATGTCATGGTTAGTATACTGTGCCTCTGTCTACCTGTGACATGACAGTGATACCCAGGATAAAGCTACCATCTCCCATCCACTCATCAAGATTCCTATTGAGGAAGATTGATAAGTGACTCTATGGGTAGCCTGTACTGGGAGTTCACTCATGGGTGGGGTGGCTTCTGTGTTATGGATCATGCAGTACAGCTTGTCCTATGTAAGTCAGTGCTGGGGTTCAGGTCTCCCATGTGCATAGCTCACTGCCATTCAGATTGTACAAGGTGCAGCATGTTTATTGATACCAGCAACACAGGCAACACATGGCATCTGTGCAAGCTCTTTGATACTCCTGGTGAGGTACTGTTGGGGACTTTACGGTTGATGGAGGTGTCTGCTGAGGTACATCCCACAGGGGCTATTGTAGTCACTTGTACCGCTGATGAAGGATGACTGCAGAGCCACAATGACCTCCCCTTATCTAGATCTGACAACCTTCATGATTAGGTGGGTATATGGTATGTTTCTGTAAACACTACAGCACATGTTTGTCCAATGCAGGATATCTATCACCTTGTGTCCCCAGGTCTCTCATTACATGTTAACTACATAATGGGTTAACACCTATGTGGTAATTGGTGGGCACTTACTGTATATCCACGGGGTTGACTATACACTTTTCTGCAATTAGCTTGCTGACATGGCTATGGCACCAGTTGTCTGTTTCTATGTGGCCCTTTTGTGGGATGCTTGTGTCAGCTGGTGGATCATATGTGGTGAGCAGTTTGTAGTCCTCTGCAAACATGTTCAGACACAGTCCTTCCATGTTTACCTGTACCTATGGGACATATATACCAGATGAGGGAGATCCCAGGACCAAGCCTTGTGGGATGCCAGTTATATCTGGTTTGTAGTCTGACATGGCTGCAGCATGTCTGACCATGTCTGTTCTGTCCTTGGTCTGGTTTGCAACCCCTCTACTGACATAGAGGTTTATATTTAAGCTGGTGAGCTTATCTATCATGAACATGTAGGGTATTGTATAGAAGCCTTTGCAAGGTCCAGCTACACTGTGTGGACCACATTGCCCTCATCAATGACCTTAATGACTGTTTCAATTGAGTCAAACATGTTTAGGGGCAGGATCTGCACTTAAGAAAGTCACACTGGGTAAGGTCTGGTGTCAGTAGGTCCCCAATATCTTTATGTCTGTGGTACATGCTGATCCTTTCCATAGCTGTGCAGACCGAGCTTCTCAGGATTCTGGGGTAGTAGTTTTCAGTATCCATTCAGGCAACACCTTTGTTGAGAAGGACCACTGTTGTTGTACACTGCTCTTTGGGTACATATTCTGTGGTAAGGCTGACATTGAGCAGTAGTGTGATTTGGCATTCCATTCATCTTGGAGTCCATGTTGCACTAAGCCCAGGACACCATCTCATACCATTGCTGCTGTGTGTTTTGCTTTGTAGATTCTGGCTGTTACCTCAGCATCTGCAATGTCAGGGGGCCAGCAGTCTGCTGGGATAGATATTCTGCAGTCGGGTGGGCGGGTTTGCACTGCACCTGTCAGGATGTATGTTGGCAATATGTGTGTGTGTTTGTGATATTTGTGTGATTCAGAGCATATCTGTGAATTCCCAACATGGTTCCTACCATCAATTGTGAAAGCCTTGGGATTATCCTTAGTGTCCTGTACAATTTGTATCTTCATAGGTTCATAGGTTCATACTAGGCTATCCACCCTAGGGCATTTGTTAGCCTAGCCAGAGTGTGTGTGGCTTTTGCCACCCCTTGCTATGTGAATATTATGGCCATTTATGATTTGCTTTGCTGTGCCTCTGTCTGGACATGACACAGTGAAGACCCCGAGTGTAACTCTACAATCATCCATCCACTTGGCAAGATTCCTGTTGAAGAGTGTCAGTGAGGGGCTCTGCCTAACATGGAGTGGGATTCTGGTCCAGGGTGTGGGGAGCCTCTGGATTATGTATCTGTCCCACCAGCACATCCTATTTCATTATTTGTGGAGGTTGACATCTCTCACTCTCACAGCTCCGATGGCTTTGAGTTTTCTGGGGTGGAGCATGTCCATTACTCCTGTGTTGGGCATGGCCTTCTACAACAGGCATGCAATGCCTCTGTGTAGGCAGTATGTGACTGCATTCAGCTGGGGTGTCTACAGCCAGGCAGCATATGACATATATTTGAGACCCTTTATCCTCTTGGTGAGGTACCTTTGAGGTCTTTCTAACTGCTGCAGGTGTCAGGTAAGGTACATCCCATATGAGGCATTGTACTAGATTATGGGTGTGATAAGAGAACAGTATAAGGGCACAATGACCTCTGTTGACGTAGATGTGAATCCTTTCCTGATACAGTGTCAAATGTAGACAGTCTTCCTAGCCACATTGGCAATGTGGGTGTCACATAACAGGTTACTGTCCACTTGTGTTCCTAGGTCCCTGGTTACTCCTTCCATACATAATGGTTTACCACCTATGTGGTAATTTGTGGTACCTTTTTTGGTATTTGGTGGGACCTTCATACTGTCCAGTGTCTTCAGGATGGCTGGGTGGGGTTCCTGTGTGTGAGAGTGTGGTCTGTAGCATGCTACAGACTGTACAGAGGTCTTGCCTACAGTTAGTTGCACATGGGTGGACTCCAATGCCTTGTGCATTGTCAGTTACCTGGACGTATGGGTGTCTGTGCTGAATATGGATACTCACCCTCCTTTTATGTTTTGTTCCAGGTTTTGGGGCCATGACACATGATATGTGGTATAACCTGGTAGTGCTGGTGTGCTGTCAGGAGGCTTGCAGCAGGTTTCTGTCACTGCACAGACATCGATGTTCTCCATACTGGGGATGGCCTTGGGAGCATGCATATTGAGGTTTACACATCTGGCACTGGTCAGCATTACCCTTATGTTTCTTTCCACTTATGTTTTCTAGGGTGGTGGGTCAGTCTTTTCAGCCTTGCCTACAAAAGGCTCTATGGAGGTGGCAAAGGCCTTATCCAATATCCAGACGCCCAGGGGTAACAGGTGCAAGCCATCCCAAGAACAGCTGCGTGGCTTGTCAAGCATGACATCCCAAGCAGACAGACATTGGATCCCCTTGGAATGACACCAGTAAGTGTGCCACTTGCTATGACTGATCATTCCGTGTTTGTACTGTGGCATTTTTCTTGGTAAGGGTAGGATGCTGCAAACGGTGAGTGTCATTCCGGCCTGGACTACATAATCAGAGAGCTCATCTATGTCTCTTTTCATGTAGTCTAGGGAGGTACATCTCAGGTCATTCACACCAGCATGGACTATGACTGCATCATATTTCTACTTGCTTTGGAGTGACCTGCATACTTCTGTTATGTGGCGTATTGTGGCAGCCTACAGGCAGCTTACTGTACCCTTTCCCTTATTCAGTCTGGTGTGCGGGACAGCAGTGTGTTTTACTATGGAGTCACCTATTACAACTGTATCAGGCATGTTGTTTCTCCTTCTGGCCTGTGACTGTTTGGCACACCAGCTTTGTGTACTATGTGTTGCATGTGCTATGTTTGGAGGTTGTTTGATTGGGTGTCTGCTTTAGAGGCCTCTGTTGGTGTGCTGTGTTTGTAATTTGTGCATCCGGGAATGTTTTTCTGTGTTTATGTGTTTGGTTTGCAGTTGTGATAGGTCTATGTGGGACTGTGTTTGTGGTGTGTGTGGTTACCTTCTCCTCCTGACTAGTTTTGGGACTACTGAGTTGAGGGAGCTCAGCCTCCAGTTTGGATAGATGGTTGCATCTCTCACACATATTTGTATTTCTTGGGTGGAGTTGGGGGTTGTCTGTGTACTTGGGGCAGGTGTAACTTTGCCTCAGGATTCACAGATTCAACTTGTTGTGGCTGGCCTTAGTGGATTGTATGTGTGGACAGATTTTATTGCCATACTACTGATCAGTGATTACTTCATTGTTTATGTTTGCTCTATCATGTAGTAGCTTCCTCATTCTCTTGCATGGTTTGGTTATGGCTGGTGTCCACCATGCCAGATGCCTGCGTGTATGGCATTGTGTCTTGTTTTAATTTAGGATTTCATAATCCAAGCATTCCTGGCAGTGTTCATGGAATGGCTGTATTGCAGGTTCTGAGGTGTGGCCCATATTTTGCACCTGCACAGGACCTTTAATGGATTCCACATCAGTTTGGAGGAGTGCAAATATTGCTTTACACATGTTTTCCACTGTGGTTTTCTGGCCAGGGACTGTGGTCAGGATTTCTATATCCAGTGTGATTACTCTATGGTCTGGTTTTACCAGTGAGCAATACACTTCTCATCTTGCCATCCAGTACCCATGTTGCTGATTATCACATCCAGCATGCTTACCCCTCTTGTGGGAGTGGTACGTTGTTCCTGGGCCTTTTGGTTTATGGATTCTATGAACTTTTGTCCTACACTGTTGGAGCTAGTATAATGCTCCCAGTCTATGTCTGGGTATTTTCAGTCACCCAATATAATGTGGTTTGGAGGACTTGATATATTCATGTATTCCAGCATAGGCCAGGTGCAGTTCCTGGTGTTGGGACAGTAGTCTGTAGCAGGCTATAAACTGGGGGGCAGTTTTAGCCACTGTTACTTGACCATGGCTAGTCCATGCTGCTTTTTGTTGTGGTACCAACATGGGAGGTGTAGTTATCCTTGACAATTCTTGCTAGTCACCCTCCTTTTGTAGCTTGTTCCATGTTTTGAGGCTGTACAGCACAGTATGAGGTGTAACCTGGTAGTGTTAGGGTGCTGTTGTGAGCCTTGACTCAGTTTTCTGTTACAGCGCAGATATCAACATTCTCCATACTGGGTGAGTTTAGACTGCATGCATCTTGCTGTTTCGACTTATCCCTTATCTTATTCTTATCCCTTCTGATACCTATGGAGATAGGTTTGTGTTTTGAGCCTTACCTATTCAGGGCACACTGTGGGTAACAACAGCCTTTGCCAGTATCTATACGGCCTGCACTGATAGGTGCACGCCAGTCCTAGCAGGTGGAGCATCATGTCATGCTCAGCATGTCATCCCAGACTGGCACACATTGGATCCCCTTTGACTAACTGCGACACTTCAGTCAATTATTGCACTTGATCATCTCATTGTCATATTGTGGCATGATGCTTGGTGAGGGTAGGATGTTAGTCAGGGTCCTCAGGTGTGCATATAGTACATGGTGTTACATTACTTAACACATAGCATTCATGCCTCAGGTGGTGCTGCAGGGCTGCCTCTGTCGGATGCGCATATTACACTTCCCTGTACATGTTTGTGAGCAGGTCATGCCATTGTAGGCATCCATGTTATTATTTGAGTGAGTCAGAGGGGGTATCATTCCCAGGGTTCCTACTGAGCCAGTGTATGTGCTATGCGTTGCCTCTTTGCCAAGGCCAGGGCATACTGGGCATGCCTCCTTCTGCCTACTGGGGCAGGCTCAGGTTGTTCCTCCTCCGAGTCACGCTCTGACTGTGATGGCCTTGGCAATGGTGGGGGACTGTTTGGCCCAGCCCTATGCTGGTCCTGCTGCAGCTGTTTTCGCAAGATCCTATTATGTAGCATAGCACATACCATGACAATTTGGGTACATGTAGTTGGTGTGTACTGCAAGGCTCCACCAGATGTGTCCAGACACCGGAACTGTGACTTGAGCAGCCCAAACACACGCTCTATTACATTACGTGTTTGTGCGTGTGCCTCATTATGGCGTTCTTGTTCAGGTGTGTGTGCGTTTCTGATGGGTGTCATCAGCCATGGCTCCAGTGCATAACCTGCATCCCCCACTAGGTGTCTGTGCGGGATGTCCCCATTGGCAAATGTCTGGTACAGCTGCGTCAAATGCCAGATGTGGGAATCATGGTAGCTCCCAGGACAGCCAGCACACACATTCATTATTATGCCCTGGGCATCACACATGACCTGGCAGTTGATAGAGGGGAAGCCCTTGCGGTTGATGTATGCCCTACCCCGCTCACCGGCTGGTGCTTTGATGCGATGTGCGTGCAGTCTATTGCACCCACTACCTCAGGGTATTCCGCTATTTGCTGGAAGAGATGCATATTGCTGGCCAATACCTCACGGGCATTGGGGAAATATACATGATCACCGACATGTGCTGACATGGCATCCAGGAACTGGTGCAGTACCCTGGAGGCTGATGCCTGTGATATCCCCATCATATCACCAGTTGGTCTCTGGAAGGTACCTGTTGCTAGTATTCTTAGGCCAACACATACCTTGGTTTCCACTGGGATGGGTTCCCCTCTGTTGGTTCTGTGTGTGAGGCGTGGCCTGCACAGCTCCACTATTTGCTGCAGGAGGTCTCTGTCCACTCTATAGCGCTCTACTATCTCCAGCTCATGTAACCCGTGGTAGGTGACCCTGGGCCTGTACACTCTTCTCCGTCTCCTCACTGTGGGTTGTCTGGCACCATCTGCATTGTCACCACCCTCAGCAAGTCGCCTATGTCTCATTATGACAGCTATGGCAGCCCCTAACATTCGTGCTCTGAGTTCAGCTTTTTCAGTTTTCACTTCTAATAACTTAACTCCTGTCTTGCAGTGTCTCTTGAGAGAAACATCCTGCATTGCTGTTTGCAGAATTTTAAGTGCTGGGTTGGGCTACTATTCTGCCTGTGTAATTGCCTGCTTCTAATTGTTTTCACCTGCTAGCTCCAGCAGTATTCCCTGCTAGCTTCCTACTAAATCTGTTGCTTCCTTTTTCCTCTCTGTTTCCTCAGGGAGGAGTCATGTGCAGACCAGCAGAAACACGCTCACAGTGGCTTACACGCACGCACACATGCTTACATAGCTCAGAATCTGCTTATTCGGGTTAAAACGCGTGCACACCCACACAAACAGTGTTAAACATCCCCCAACATGCTCCCACATGCTCAGTCTGCCTTACACACGTGCACACTGCCTTACTCGCGCTTCATGGCGCGCACACGTGTGCATGCACGCCCAGCAAGAAACTTTGGTGTAGGCAACAGTGTACACCTTCCATTTCTTGACTTTCTCATGCTTATTTAGTGGCACACCTCTTTCCATGATATCTGTCTGACATCTGTCATGTAACTCTGACCTCCAATGAACTGCATTTCTTTCTACCATTCCCCCCTGTGATGTCACCTATCTCCTACTCTGTTCCTCCCCCCTTCTGTAACTCTTACACTACTCAGACTGTGCTCATTTGCTATGTGACAGTGGAATTTAGTATCCTAACACTCATTTGCATCAGATTTCCTACTAATGCTTAGTTACATCTCTTAGACTCAGCTTCCCCCCTTAGCAACCACTACACGGTGGCCATGTTGGTTTTGGTCTGCTGTTCCCTGCATTGACATTCCATGTATTGCATAAAACCCACATTTGTGGGTTTAAAACCTTCGTTTTTATGTTTTATACAGTGCAGCCCGTTTGCGCGGGGCTGCGCTGGGTTTAAACATCGGTGATCGCCGAAAAAAAAAAATTATATTTTTAAGATATTTGCATCAGGTTACCTTGCCAATGGCCACATATTTGGCCATTGGCATGCTGCCTGACACATATGCACCCTTTATTTGGAGCTGACATGGCTCCATTGCGGTTTTTGCAGAAACGTACTCAGTTGTCAACTGAGTACATTTCTGCAGCTAAAACAGCTCTTACACGGGCTGTTCTGGGCTTCCTGGATCGCTAATCATCCTCATTTGCATGCTATTCAGCTGCAAGTGAGGTGATTAGCTTATCCACGCCCACTCCATGTAAGAGCCGTTTTAGCTTGTCTCTTACACGGACTTTGGGCTGATCCTGGATCGCGAAGGCTGCATGGAGTCTTACACTACTCTTAGACTCCATGTAAGCCTTCGTGAATCCGGCCCTAAGTCTACATAAAATTTATTTCCTAGCAGCAACAGTTACCTGAGAGAGCAATATACTGAATTTATATGATGCTACTAGGACATTTTACTGAAGATTATGTATGAGATGGAGTTATTCCAGTAAAATAAGAAATATAGTCTGTTTACGCCAGCTGGATATGTTGTGGCTTGTAAGTATTTGTAATTTGTTGAACTAATTCTGCATAACACAACCAGAAATAGAAGAAGACATTGAGCACAGATGCTGCAATCAGCCTTTAACACTCAAAAGGCTCCAACAGAAAGAATGAGTCAGTGGTCACTTGTCTATTGGTTCAGGATAGCTGTTGGTAGGCTATGCAGGTAAAATCAGGTATTTCTGGGCAGCTGAAAGAAGACCAGTCTAACCAAGTACTTAGTTCAGTATTCCTCAATGACTTCCATCGTATTTTTATACATATTCTCATCCTTGTTTTCTGTATCCATTCTCACTTAATTCTACATATAATGTGTGGGGCCTGCAATTTTGATTCATTTGCACAATAATTAATGGCTCATCTGTAAGAGTCTATAAAACAAAACAAAACAAAACAGCTGCAAACAACATTGGTGTAGGACTAGACCGAAGAATAAGTTTACGCACTAAAATTTTGCTTTGGGACTTGAAAACCGAAGATTTTTAACACCGAAGTATTTTTTAATACTATGTATTTATACTTTATAAATTTTTTGGCTAGAAACGACTTAACCTGAGGCATATTTCCAACTGTATTTTGACAGCATGGACAGTTAAGGGATATGCTATAACTCATTTATACTCCCAGTTTCTATTCAGATCCTAGGTTTTCAGGTCATTTTACATAAACCTCTGTGCTATACTCACTACTGCAGCTGCTCTCAGATACAGCAAACTATAATCATCAGTCTGAAGTGATCCTGCCTTTTAAAACTGGTTGACTTTTTCGAAACAGTCACTAGACCCATTGATGAGGGCAAAACAGTCCATACAGCATACCTGGACTTGGCTAAGGCCTTCGACACAATACCCCACTCAGGCATCATAGATAAGCTAAACAGCTTAAAAGTAAACCCTTATGTCACTAGATGGGTTGCAAACTGGCTAAAGGACAGAACCCATAAAGTTAAAATCGCTGGAGCAATGTCAGACTCAAAGCCAGTCACAAGTGGTGTCCCACAGGGATCTGTCCTGGGATCCCTCTTGTTCGGCATTTATTTCTCAGATGTTAAAGCAAACATGGGAGGGCTGTGGCTGGCTTACAAAGTTCGCAGATGACTGCAAACTAGGCCATAGTCGATACACCAGCAGATACACACATCCTACAAAAGGCCTCACTGAAGCGGACAACTGGTGCCGTAGTCACGGCCTTAAACTAAATGCCAAAAATATATAGTTATCCCTTTTGGAAAAAGTACCCACAAATTATCACATAGACAGCAACCCACTGAGTACGGAAAAAGTAATCAGAGACCTAGGGACCCAAGTAGACAGCGACCTCTCATTTGACACCCACGTTGCCAAAGTGGTTAGAAAAACATTCTACCTTGCACACCTCATCATGAAGGATTTCACATCCAGATCCAAGGATGTCATTGTACCCCTATATTCCTCCCTCATCAGACCCATGATTGAGTACAATGCCCCATTTGGTATGTACCTCACCCGGCACTTGCAACAGCTGGAGAGACCACAAAAGTACCTCACCAAAAGGATCAAGGGTCTCCAACATATGTCTTATTCTGCCAGACTAAAGAAACTTCAGCTCTATTCAGTAGCATACCGCCTGCTCAGAGGTGATCTCTGCCTGACGACAAGGCCATGTCCAATCAGGATCTGATGGACATGCTCCACCTCACAAAATCCAAATCCATCAGGACCATGAGATCTAAAGACTTAAACCTCGGCACAAGTATGAATAGGACATGCTGGAGGATAGATTCATAACCCAGAGGCTTCCCATGCTTTGGAACAGGATCCCAGTTCGTATTAGGCAGAGCCCCTCACTGACTCTCTTCAAGAGAAATCTTGATGAGTGGATGGGAGATCGTAAGTTTACCCCAGGGGTCACATCTGTGTCACTGCTAGACAGGGGCACAGTAAACTAATTATATTATATAAGGGGACCTTCACTGTCACTACTAGACAGAGGCACAGTATTCTAGATTTATTCTGTACATTTTTGTACCACTTCATGGGGTGGCAAAGGCCACATCACTATGGCTAGGCTTACAAATGCCCCAGGGCAGATAGCCTAGTACTATACTATGAAACTATGAAACTACGAATAAAGTGAAGTGTGTACTCATTATATCAGATTTAAGAGGGCTGAAGCACCCTAACATGACAAAAGCAATGTAATATTCAAGACAGACGATGAGGAGCTAAAACAGTAAAAATGTCCGGAGCAATGTGTTTTCTGTTGATGCACATAGCTGTATTACATTAATGTACAGGGAAATGACTAAAACAGCCTATGTGACTATAATTTGCAACACATGACAATTTTTAGAACATGACATTTTTATAACATGATTTATTTTCCTATATACAGATCTGAGTGCAGAAACGACCACTGAAAATATTCTACCTAATGTCATTGAAGGTAAGTGACTCTAAACAATAATGTGATGCAATTTATTGTCAGGTTTAAAAAATCACTTTCAGGAAAAGGCCAACATATTTTTGGCCTAGCTTGCATAGAAATAATTCTTATAGAGCCCAAGTATATTGTTTGGCCTAGCTTATTTAGAAATAATGCTTGAAATAATTGTATTAGAAAAAAATCTATACTGACACTTATATTTTAGTATTTCATACCACTAACAGTTGATAAACTTTGGGTGACAAAACAGATTGTCAACTTTTGTGCGAGATTGCTATAGTTCCATGGTTGGGAAAGATGCCTTCTACCTGGTATTCCACGATAATGTAGTTAGAATATTTAAGTAGCAATAGATGTGAGGATGCAGGGTGGCTTGCCTCTTGCAAGAAAACAGTATTTTTCTTTTGCATGGTCTGGGGTTATGCCTTGGAGTATTTACATTAGAGTTTCAGTGTTGTTGTTTCAAGCTTTTGTGGTCGACATTTTTGTGTCTGTCTACTGAAGTTTAGACTGACTTCATTAGATATATAGTTTGTATATTTTTGCATACTTAGGATAAACAAAACTCCCCAATGTTAACATCGCTAACTTTGACACGTTAATATCGAAAATCAGAACATCATCACAGCACTGCACTGCACAATCTCCAAGCATAACCTTGGAGCATGAAAATGTTAACCTTTTTTTTTTTAACAGAGGTCAAGCCCACCCTGCACTCCCTACACCCTCTTCTAATTATATACACTAATACAATCCCCTGGAAAGGGGCATATTCCCCAGACCAAGGGATTATCGATCTTACAAAACTGTCAACCATCTGTCTCTAGATTAGACAAATGTTGAAATTTGGGAGTTTTGCTTATTTTAAGTGCTCCCATATATATATATCTATATATATATATATATATATATATATATATATATATATATATATATATATATATATATATATATCTATATATATCTATATATATATATATATATATATATATATATATATATATATATATATATATATATATATATATATATATATATATATATATATATATATATATATATACAGGTTCCATACACTAGATCGAATTTTCACTAATTTGAAATAGTGCATGGAATGCTCACTGCAGTGAAAGTGCACTTAATTGAAAGTGCACTTATGCGAAGTTCAGTACAATGAACGGGTGTTGTACTCAACTTCCGTGCAGTACTCACGGACCTTAGGGTTAGGGCATGGGACATAATAAGGGGAATAGCCCATAGGGCTATCCCCTTACCATGACCCGTGCCCTAACCCTAAGGTCTGTGATGACTGCAGCGCAGTGAGGGACATAGCAATATCCTCCACTATGGTGCGATAGTCACGAACCTTAGGGTTAGGGCATGGGTTAGGGTAATTGGATAGCTTTACTAACTATCCCCTTACCCTAACCCGTGCCCTAACCCTAAGGTCCATGACTATTGCACCATAGTGGAGGACATAGCTTGTTTTTTATGTCCTCCACTGTGCTGCGGTGTTTTCGGTGAAGTGCACTTATGCAAAAGTTCACTTTTGTTAAAGTGAACTTTCGCAGAAGTGAGGCTTCCTATTACAAGTTCGAAGTAGTGAACTTTTGTTCTTGTAATAGGAATCCATATATATGTATATGTATATAAACACACACACACACACACACACACACACACACACACACACACACACACACACACATGGGTCCCATTCAGAAGATTGACTCTCCAAAATGTTGAAACTTTTGAATGGAGACTACAGTACAGAGGGGATTGGGGAATTTACCCTTTTTCCCCACTGTAGTGTGATCTCAGAGTTTGTATATATAATATGCAGATGGTGTAGGGTGTGCAGGGAGGGTTTCTGTGTGCATGAACATAATGTGCTCCCTACCCCTGTTTATTGAAAGACATTATGTAAGGTTTATAGAGATATTTTGGTGGTCCCATTAGATGTGGCTGCATGTGTTTATGTGGGCGTTCTTTTGAAAGAGTGCATTTTGGACTGCTGATGGTATTTGTTGTATGTACTTCATATAGGAGATCTTTGAGATTTAGGAAGGTTACGTTGAACTGCCTCAGCATATGTGGGTCTATGTGTCTGCTTTGTACCTTGTGTGATGAGTGCAGAGTGTGTACTACTGACAGCCTGATTGAAATTAGGAGTGATTTGATGTGATAGCTTTGCCTCCAATTAGATTTTGTAAATACATCTCTCACATACCTTATCATTTTGTTGGAGAATTATCTGGTCATCAGTAATTATGAGGCAATTTCTACATTACTTTAGGATGTCCTTATCCACAGAGCTGGTAATGGAGATAGTGAAAAAGTTCATATCCATGCAACTGACCCTTTTTATTGATTAGATTGTTGCCGTAAGAATATGAAGTCATGAGTATCTGCTTTTGGGGGAAGTGCTTGTCACTGCAATCTAACTGTCCTGTATGCAATCAGGTATAGCCAAAATTTCAAGTGCGTTGTTTTGCATAAAAATGTCAACTCAAGATGCCTGCATTTCTGATTTGTAACTCTGATGCAGTGTCCGTCACTGCTGTCTAGTTGCCCTGTGACTGCAGTCTAGTTTCCCTGTCTGCAACTAGGTATTGATGAAATTTCAAAGGTGCTTTTACTGGAAAATTGTCAACTCAAGGTGCCTGTGTCTATACTGGGCACTGCCAAATACTTAACAGGAAGTTACTAAAGTAGACCCTGATAATTTATGGATGAAGTATTTAGGAGATATTTTGAAGTTAGACATCTGGCTGGACTTTGATTAATGGTGGAGCTAGACCAGCCTACGAAAGCTAGACAAGGAGGAAATAACAAAATGCCTCGCAGACTCACCAGGTCTTTGTGAAAAAAAAGTATCATATAAAATAATAAGTAAAAAGAACCGTAAAATGTCATCACCTTTATTATAAAAAACTAAGAAAGCACTTTTATATAACTTAATCTAGGACCATTCTTAGCACAAGCTATCTGGACAAATGCAAAAATGATGGGGATGAGGGACAAAGGCTGAAAAAAGAGGACCGCTTTTAAATATTGCTGTTATAATCTTTATAAACTTGCTAGAATAGTGGGTTCTGTATTGGCATGCATTTTCTGAAAGATATGAAGCAGTGAGATTAGATTATTAATAGCGTGTCACTTTGTTGAAAAAAAAACACATTGATGAAGCAAACATATCAGTTAGCCCACTAATCAACAGCATTGAGATAGTATCCTATTATTATTTTATAAATGGCAGGATCTTTATAACGGAAGGACAGAGAAGGATCAATGTTAGAATTGCCAACCATGTTTTTAGAGAACTAGATATGGTTTATAGTTTACATATTCATTTTCAGATGATAAAATTGATTTTCTAGACGTTATGTTCTTTGTTGAATATCATAAAATCTGGGTGAGAATTAGAAAATATGGAGAATTGTGTAATTTTCTACATGCTGTACACAGTCCCCCTAGGGCAATGGTAGATTAACTGCCACATAGCGACACAGCAAAGCATAAATATTGCAGTGTTAAAGCAGAGAACTGTACAAAGAAGTATCACATACAGAGTACAAAGAGGGGTTACAGTAAGTTACAGTTAGTATTCAGGGAAGTTATTTCACCAACCAGCTCAATCCAAAATAAGACCTAATTGGAACAATAAACAATGATAAATGGCTGAAACAACACAATTTTTACATCCATACATAGTTTTTATACTTTTAAGATGGTGTCAGTAAAAAAAAGAAGTAGAATATAACTTATTAAGTAATGAGGATATGACGGGGGGGGTTGCCTTTAGAAAAGGTTTACGTATCTCAGCTAGAACAGCACATGCACATTTTCCAAATGAGTATAGAATTTGGGCTAGGCAAAGATGCTAGAAGTGTGGATATTTTGGCATCTGTATGTGAATGCTACAGGGTACCAGTTGTATAGCTGATGAAAGAAGACACATAGCACAAATTTCATATGCCATACTAAGTGGATGACAAGAAGAAGAATATTACGTCATTTGGGGGATACCAAGAAGCAATGTATGAACAATGTATTTGTGAGTCATTTTTTTAGAGAAAAAATGCAAATTATTATACAAATTAAGTATAATGTAGAAACTTGGTTAAAAAAACAAGTTAACGTTGAAAAGAAAAATGTCTGCCTTAATACCCAGCCTGCACATAAAATCTCCAAAAAGTTCTGGGAATGTATCAGTCAAATATCAAATTTTCCACTCAGGAAACCCTTCAACACCCAACTCCTGTCCTAACAGTACACACCTCAAAACAGTTAGCATTTTAAATTCTTACCTCATTGACTCCATAAGCAAACTTATACCTACATCCAACTCTCCTAACTCCAGTCACACCTTCCACACCACGTCTAACCCTAACAACTTCTTTTCCTTCAAACCTGTGGCCACTAACTACATCAAATCTCTCCTATCCAAGCTCAAACCTTGCTCTCCCTCCACCGGCAATCTTCCCCCACTCTGCTTTAAGCTAGCGGCAAGTTCCATTGCTTAACCCAGTTCCATCCTAATAAATCGATCAATATCTGAATCCTCGGTCCCCTCACTTTGGAAAAAATTTTACACCATATCCATTCACAAAGGAGGTAATTCCACTGAACTAAATAACTACCAACCTATCGCCATACTCTCCCCCCTCTCAAAAATATTAGAAAAATGTGTTCACACACAAATACTAAACTATCTACTCCAGAAAAACCTTCTCACCCCTACCCAACACAGTTTTTGTCCCAATCACAGTACCTCAACTGCCCTTATCTCCTTTGGCCAAGGCTGCAGACAACAAGCTTGCCTCCTGTCTCTTCATCAATCTCTCAAAAGCCTTTGACACAGTCTCCCACCCCAAACTCCTCTTTAAACCCACTGATTTAAACTTCTCTATCTCCACCCTCAACTGGCTCTCCAGCTATCTCTCTGACAGACAACAATCTGTCAAATGGCACTCCGCAATCTCTCCCTTTCTCCCCATCAAGATGGGGTGTCCCACAAGGCTCAATCCTTGACCCACTAATGTTCAACATCTTCACTAATCTTCTCTTTACATCCTGTCCACAGTCTATCCTCATTCAATATGCAGATGACTCTGTCATCATGTCTACCTCTGATACCCTCTCCAAACCTTTGCACTTTCACCCAAAACTCTTTCAGGTCAGTTGAAAAATGGGTTATCAATAACCAACCAATTCTGAATTCCAAAAAGGCCAAATTCCTGCAATTTCTCCAAAAATCAATCACCACAAACCCAACTTCACCATAACTTCACTTAACAACACTCCTATTAATGTCAAAACCCACACCAAGCTTCTTAGAGGCATATTAGACGAACTAAAATTCGACCTACATGTTCAATACTGTATAAAACTCCCCATCAAAAACTTGGTCTTCTCTATAGAAATAAAACATTTCTTACAAAAGACTCACATACAGCCATCTTCTCTACAGCTCACAAATCCTTACCAGCTTGCAAACAGGTCTACTAAGTAAACTTGACATCACCTACTGTAAAATTGCCAGGTTTGCAACAAACCAAACATATCTCTTTCATCACTGCAACTCCCACAAAGCTCTAAATCGGTTTGAATTCCAAACCAACTTCTGTCCTCACAACTGCTTGTCATTCACAACATCCTTAACAAGTCCTCCTCTTGCCCTAACCTCTCCTCTTTCATCCCTCTCCATACTCTTACTAGAAAGCTCTGGAGCTCCGATCAACTACTTCTAGAAATATACAAACCTAAACGATCTATAGGTCAAATACTATACAGTTACACCGCTGCCCTAAACTGGAACAAAATCCCCCTGGCCATATGCACAATACCTTACACACTGGAATTCAAGAAAGCACTCAAAGAACACCTACAAAACTCCTGGATTTGACACTGTAACCCCCCCCCCCCCCCGTTGAATTTCATTATCTTACTGAACAGTAACCCTTGTATCCCTAAACCCTCCATCTGCACTCTCACGTCTTCTCCAAATCGCTGCTCTTCCCTACCTCTACTCTTAGTCTCTTCTTGCTCTTCCTACTGACACCTACTGCTCCCAAAGACTCTCCTTTAATTCTCCATCTTCTTAACTTCACTCTCCTCCTGGGTTAATCCTACACTTAAAACAAACAAATAAATACAAATAAAAGTAAACACTATTTTTCTACACTCTGTACAAATTGTATCATTGTAAATGTAATGTCTTGAACTTTGTATGATGAAAATGTAAACAGGGATATTTTTAAGATGTAACTAATGTCTTCAACTATGGATGTTGTAAATTTTAACAAACGAATGTAGGAAACGTGGAGCTTTTCTCCCTGGGCCTCCGCTGAAAAAGGGCTCTGGCTCAGTTGGACTTTCCCTGTCAACAAATGTCAAATAAAATAATAAAGGATGTAACGTTTGTTATGTCATTACAAATGCTACCCTATTTGAGAGGTGAAATAAAGTGGTGGTTGTAAAAAGAAAGTTATTTTATATTAAAATATTAGACTTGCCAGCTAGTAGAATTAAATACAGAAATAAACTGGAAGGTGTTTTTGTAGCTCACATAAATGGTTATATTGTACTGTCTCTAAAAATGTTACTCTGAAACTGATTGAATGTTGAGCAAATGGCATTTAAGTGACAAAATATTAGTAGGTCTGCTTGTCCCCTGAGAAGGCTGTTAAACCATTACAAGGGACTTATAGCATATTAAGTTGACATCTCAGACATGAAGCATTTCTTATTAAGAAACAAAAATCTACTTGATATTGAAACTCATTCAAAGGAAAGAGAAATAGTAAGCAGAGCTTATCTTGGCCAGAAGTATTTGAAATCTTTGTATCAGATCTCAGAAGTGGCTCTGTGAAGATATCTACTCTATTTGCAGATGATATTAGTATAAATATACAGTAGAAGTTATGGAAGCAAGCATTCAAAGAGATCTAGGAATACAGACGGCACGGAGAGAAGTTTTATCTAAGGTTTAATGCAGAGAAGTGAAAAAACTTCACCACAGCTATAGCCATTCCAGCACAGACTATCATCTGGGAAAAGTGACACTATAAAGCAGAGACTGTAAAGGAGGCCTTGGTGTGCTGGTAGCAGCAGAAATGGATCACCAGGCACAAACTGAGAGTACAATATCTAAGGATAGCCATTTCCCTGGCATAGAGGTCTGGATATCTGACTATGCCCTAGATGACATGGGTTCATTTAGCAGCCTAGATACTGAGGGAGCTGGTTGGGGAGGGCTGTGAAAGAGCAGATAAGATCAACTCACCCATCCTGAAGGTAGACGTCAGGTGAAGTTCCATAGTAGGAGTGGTACCAGGAAGATGGCCCAGTACTGTGTTTCAACATACAGGGACCCAGTGGCTTAAGCCTGGTCAAAGTGCATGCATTCCAACTGAGCTAATCTGAGGAAGGCTTCACCCTGTTCAGAGTGCACTAATTCCAGCTGAGTACTGCTGATGTGAGGAAGGCTCGAGCCTGGTCAGAGTGCATGCATTCCAGCTGAGCATTGCTGATGTGAGAAGGTCTTGAGTCTTTTCATAGTGCACAAAATCCAGATGAGCACTGCTCATGCAAAGAAGTGCTCACTTGCAGCAGTTTATCACTGGAAAACCAGACACTGTGGGGTGACCGTTACTGTTCCCCATTTACATATTTCCTTCCTGATATCTTTCATTGCTAGAAGTGCTGAAAAACAAAAAAGCCATTGGAGGACAGGACTCGATGGGAAAAGGGAAAGGGGGAAATAGGAGCAAAAAAAGAAATATATGAAAATAAGTGTAGTCAGTTCCCAAAACGTGCTGCATTGCGTTCTTAGCCAGCCAGACTGACTCCAGCAACAGAGAGGTTATAATACATCCCAGTAAAGCCCTAGTCAGACCATGGCTGAAGAACTCTGTCCATTTCTGGTGTCCATAGAGAAGTAAGGATTTCAAACTAGTTGAAAAGGCACAAATAACGGTTAGTTGGTTAGTAAAGAGAATGGATAGTAAAAGCTGTGAAGAGAAGTTTTAAAAGGTAATTCTATCTTATCTGACAGTAGGGAAAGAAGGAAAAAAACAACATCAAAAGGAAGAAACGGCTGTTATGATGTTATTTTGCTCATGTAAAAGCCACAGATGGAACACCACAGCTTCTTCTTGTGGTCAAAGTTTTAGCAAGACCTGTAGAAGTTGACACAATCTAGAAAAGGATGGCTATGTTTGTATGAATAGCCCTGTAAAGACTTTATAAGGAGACCAAAGAAGAAAAAATGGGAATTGAAGTGCTCAGCCAAAAAAACAACCATAAACCAGTACAAAAGGAGCACATTGGAAGAAACACTACTCTGCTACTGAGTTTGATCTTTTAGTTCCACACAGAAATGAAGTACAGTCAGACAATAAACCACATGAACGCTTAAAACTCTGACTGTACTTTGGTTCTTTATAAGGAGACACAGAACGATATTAATATAAAACACTTTGTTAGGTATGGGCAGCAGCTACACTGGAGTCAGACATGCAGTTTTCCTTAACAAAACTACAACTGATTATGCGCATCACACTGCAGCTGCTCTGTAAATTAGGCAAAGCTGTAAAATCATCTCTGGGCCTGGCCAGGATGGAATTTATGACATTACAGGTTCAGAGCTCCTGATATAAGGTACATCTAATATTATTCACTGCAGTTTGTTACGAGGATTTATATGATCTCTTGGCTAACCACATTACTTTTTGGCGTAAATGTTATATTTTTGTTTTACAAATTTATGAGCATATTGCAGTGGAGCTGTTAATACTTCACATTTATAACTTCATAGGTCCATAGGTAAGTACTAGGCTAGCTGCCCTTGTGGGGCATCTAGCCAGTTTCCCTTTTTGTACTTGAATTAACCTACCCATTTGGTTATAGATTGGTTTTACCCAATTAACCTACCCATTTGGTTATAGATTGGTTTTACCCAGTTAACCTACCCATTTGGTTATAGATTGGTTTTACCCAATTAACCTACCCATTTGGTTATAGATTGGTTTTACCCAATTAACCTACCCATTTGGTTATAGATTGTTTTTACCCAGTTAACCTACCCATTTGGTTATAGATTGGTTTTACCCAATTAACCTACCCATATGGTTATAGATTGGTTTTACCCAATTAACCTACCCATTTGGTTATAGATTGGTTTTACCCAGTTAACCTACCCATTTGGTTATAGATTGGTTTTACCCATTGCACAGCCAATAGTTTTATATCTGAAGTTCTCATTTTCATTCATTCCTCGACTATTGGGTTTGGATCTGTTCCTCAGATTGGACTCGGCCACTTCTTCCAGCTCATGGAACACTGAAACTTTTGAGCTCCTCCCTTTACCCATAGTGCTCCAGTAACTTAACATACCTTGGATCTCATTTGCTGCTTTAGCATGCAGACGTGGTCACTACTTACTCTAGAGCAAGTGTACTTTTTCCCTGTGAGTTAAAATTATTCTATATTATTCTATATTATAATCTTTCTTGCACATCCTCCCTTTTATTACCTTCATATCTCTACCCTTATTTTTTATGGAGAAAATCTTTTATGTTTGTTCTTTGAATATTTCTTAAATACCATTGTTGGTATTTCCTGTGTACTTATAAGTACTTCTGTTTTACCATTGCTGGTATTTTTGCTGCCTTAGTGTTATTTTAAAAAAAAAGGGTCTTAAACTTCTTAATTCTTTACTTCTTGATTGCTAATTATGTCTAGGAAACCTTCTGATTACAAAAAGTCAGTGGCATGCAGCCATAAAATTCCGAATCTGGATGCACAGTCTAAGTGCATCTATCGTTTAGGCCCATCTGCCCTTGATTCTGACTTTGACATTTGTAAGGCCTTCAATTCCTGGGCCTTAATACACAGAAAGGGCAAGTTAATTTTAAGAGGTTCTTTACTAAACCTGCTTCAATAACCTCTTGGGCACAAACCACCAAAAAAATTTAACAAGAAGAAAGATTTTCTACATAGTCAAGAAAGAAAATTTCAGATCAGTATACCTCTTTGGCTCCAGTATCTGAACCTTCTGTTAAGGTAGCAAAAGTACTGGATACAACCACTTTGGATCTGAGGCCTAGATCAGAGAAATCTCCTCAGACCTGATCACCTCAACTGTTATCGGATCCTATCTCTCCTCAGCTCCCTTCCCCTTTTTTGGAACATCCATCAAGATGACACTCTAGACCATCTTCTAGAGCATCATTTGCTCAATCATCCAAGAGTCTGGCAGAAGCCAATGTGGACAGGATGTTGAGGAAATTCCTCAGGACTCATATTCAAATGAGAGTTTCTTCCACCTCTGACCCTGTTGAGTCCAGAGAGCCCTGTCAGTATTGTTCCCTGTTATTGGCTCATTCTCAATCCGATCTTTGGTTTTGGAGCCATCAAATCTGAATGTCCCAGAGTCATCTGCCTCAGGTCTGAAGATTCTGGTATCTTTGACTTTGGTGGTGTCGGTGAGTGGTCTGGATCTGAGCACTTCAGAGAAGGATGACTCTCGGAGCTGTAGCACTGGCACCAGTTCCAGGGTGCTGAAGTCAACTCCAAAGCTGTTGGAGCCATCTCTGCCCCTTAGAGCTTTGTGCTAGACAGTTCAGCTCTGACTCCTTCCTTGAATAGTCTCCCTTCGGGGTGGAGAGAGCTGATAGCCCATAAGCAAACCTAATGCATCGGTTTCTTTTTCTCCAAGGCTTTCTGCATTCAAGGTAGCAGAGAGAGCTTTCTCTATTCCCAAAGTTTGGATTTCCCTTCCCTCTTCAGTACTGACTACCCAACTCTATTTTACTCTGCATCCAGAGGCTCAGTCAGCTGTGCCACTGGGACAGCCAGCCCAAACAAATCTCCAGACCACCCAGCAGGGTATATTAATCTCTTCTGACACTTCTCTGGAGCATCCAACTGAAGAAGGTCCCAAAAAGAGGAAGTGTTAAAGGAGGCCCTTAGACTCTATGCAACAGTCTGTCACAGACATTATCAACTTTAATGAAGGGGAAGGGTGCCCCAGATCACCACCCAATGATATCTCATTTGGAGACATCTTAGAATTCCTAAAATAAAGTGATGGTTGGTCCACCACCAACCCTTCCCAAGAGGAGTCAGTATTCCTGAAGGCCTTTGGCACTGGCCTATCTACTTCCTGTGTGACACTGCCTGCCAATGAGCTCATTTATTTGTTCTCTCAATGGGCATGGAAGGAGCCTGATACCATTGAACCTATCCCTAAGAGACCAGATAGGATCCTCACAGCACTGAAAGATAGAACGTATTGGAGCAAGGGAGTACCAGTTGATTCCATGGTCATATCGGCTGCCACTAAGAAGGAACTAGCATAACAAAGTTCCTCTGTATACCCCCATAACAGGGAATCTATGGCACTGAACAGATTTGGGTAGCATGTCTATACATCAGTGACCTTTGCTCTTAGGTCGCTAAACTACTTGACACATTTTATGCGACTTCAGAGGAATTTGATTAAGGAACTTTCCATATCCCTCACTGGGACCATATCCTCTGAGGTAAAGAGCACTATTTTCTCACAGTTGGCTACCCTTCAGTGCTTTTCAAATACATCCATGAGGCTTATCTCCCACACAGCTGAAAGTATTTCATGGGTGGTGGGTTCAGGAATTTCTATCAAAGGACATGCCTGGATGCACTTGGTGACTCTGTGGAACCCTTCAAAGCTTCCTTCATCAATGCTTATTTTGACGGACGTTCTTTATTTGGCCTAAAGTAAAACACACGCTCTCTAGGTGTGGGCAAGAAGGAAAATCCTGCCTGCTCTGGGGGTATGTTTTTTGACCCCTCAACAGATCTTTTTCTCTAGATTATATACAGATGCTATGTGTATGGATTGTCTTGATGTTCTTCTGTAAATATACTATCAATGTTTAAATGTTCTTCACCAAATATTCAATCATGCTGTTAGAGATATGTGATATGTAATGATGTTTTTGAGGTATGTAATGATGTTTTTTACTGTTGGGAGCTTTTCTCCCTGGGCCTCCGCTGAAAATGAACATATATCCAGTCGGACTATCCCGGTTAACAAATGTAAAATAAATAAATAAAATAAAATAAATACATTTTCTAAGAATCAATGAGGCGGATAGAAAATGTGGTTCAGAAAATCCCAGGGTCCCTTCCAAGATCCACGTGGAGACAGTTTCCCCTGGGGGCATGGGGCCTAATAGAAGACATTGTCCCCATGGCAGAGGTGCTCTGCATAATCAGGGATCTAGGGATACCTTTTCTGACAGATCTTATCATTGCTTCTGAAAGGAAACTGATTGTCCATCTCTGGAGGTAGTTGGGGGTCATCTATCCCTGCACCAGACAGCCTGGCTAGAAATTACAAAAGATTAATGGGTGCAGAGGATAATATCCAGAGGTTGTATCATACCATTTTCCCATCCACCCCTGTTGGTATCAAACAAAATCCCCAATGTTTCACCCAATTACAGGGAAGCAGCAGCACTAGAAATAAAGAAGCTGCTAGAAAAGAGAGTCATCCAAGAGGTCCGTCCAGACTGGAAAGAGTCCAGAACTTACTCACAATTCTTTTAGTGCCATAGAAAATAGGGGACTGGAGACCAGTTTTGGATCTCAGTAATCTAGATCAATTGGTTTAGTACACAAAGTTCTGGATGGTCATGGCTCAGTCCATTCTGCCTTTTGTGCATAAGGATGACTGGATGTGCTCAATAGATCTTCAGGATGTGTACTATCACACAAAAATGAACAGATGATCCAAGAGTAATTTACACTTAGAGCTTGGAGCCAGTCATTACCAATTCAGAGCTCTGCCCTTTGGTCTCACCATAGCCCCCAGGGTGTTTACCAAGTGTATGGCAGCAGTTGCAGCTCACTTGAGACTGCAGGTATTCTGAGTGCTTCCTTATTTAGATGACTGGCTCATAACCTCTCCGACCAGGCATCATCTTATTCAAGCTTGAGACTATATACTCCACTTATGCTCTCATGTTGGGATTTCTTTCAATTACAACAAATCTCATCTCGAACCAACACAGATACTGGAATTCATCAGTGCCTTGCTCAACACAGTCACTCAAACAGCTTCTCTCCCTGTGTCCAGAGTTCAGTCTATTCAGTTATAGGTCAAAAAGATCATCCAAGGTTCTTCTCTTTCAGTTCAACTAATCCTCCAAGATTTGGGATCTACGTCAGTGCAATCATTCTGCTACTGTTGGCAGGGTACCATATGAGAATTTTTCAGCAGACACTCGCAATTCAATGGTTTATTCTCCATAAATCATAATCCAGTCAGGTCAAAATAACACAAGCTTGCAAAAATTATTTTTCTATGGTGGATAGCCTCCAGTCAAGTACAAGAAGGGAATCCGTTTGTTCTCCCCCAACTCAAGGCCATAGTGACCAGAGACACCTCTGAGAATGGGGGTGCACTTCTTGGGAAAGATAAGACAACATGCATATAAATGTCCTGGAAATGAGAGATATTCTCCTAGTGTTGCAGGCCTTTCACGACACTCTCTCACCACTGACACTATGCGATTCAAATGGACAATATGTCAGTGGCCTGGTACATCAACAAATCAAATCTTACCCTCATTGTTGAGAAGTTATGAGAGTATGGCAATGGGTGAACTCATCCAATTGTTTTCTGACAGCAACGCACATTTCGGGAAAGTCCAATGTGATTGTTGACATGTTAAGCAGGTCTATTCTAAAGCCTCATGAGTGGTCTCTCAACATGAAAGTGGGAGAGAGCACTTTTCATCAATGGGGCCAACCATCATGCAATCTCTTTGCATCTCCCCCTTAACTGCAATTACAACAGGTTCATTGCCCTGATCCCCCCACTGGGGTGTCACCGAGGGATGATGTACTTTATGATTGGCCCTCTGGTCTCCTTCATACATATTCCCCATTACTCCTCATCCCCAAAGTTTTTCAGAAAGCGTCTCTATTGAAGAGCACAGTTATCCTCATTGCCCCTTACTGGCCTCATCAGATTTGGTTTCCTTTCCTTTGGCCTCATCTTCTTTGCCCACCCTGGAACTTGTATCCAGCTTCAGACCTACTGTCTCACCTGACAGACATGACTGATATGGGCATTCCAGGCCTCAAGTTAACAGCATGGTTTCTCCAGTTCCATGGATTGCTAGACAGACCATGTTCCCCTCTCCTGTCCATGGCATTCTTTTATCATTCCATAGAGCTTCTACCATTAAACTTTACAAAAGTAAATGAAAAAGATTTGTTGTTTGGGCACATAAAAAATGGATGCTTTTTCAGCACTGATTCCTAAGGTTCTTGACTTTTTAACTACAATTTTAAATGAAGGGGCCAGCTCCTATGTTGTAGGAGTTCAGTTAGCTGCCATTTCTAATTTCCATATAGGAGCAAATAATTCAACCTTAGCATCCTTCAAACATTGCAAGGCCTTTCTCAGAGGAACCTTCCTACTTTCACCTCCATTAAAAGATCCCGGTCCTCCTTGGAATTTAAACATTGTTTTGCATTCTTTAACCCAACTCCCTTTTGAACTATCAACTAAGGGCACTTCTATGGGCTAGGCTTGTAAAGGCTCCAGGGCCATTAACCTAGTACACACCTATGAACATATGAACTAAAATTTTTGACCTGAATAACTGTCTTTTTGGTTGCTAATACTTCTGCCAAAAGAGTAACAGAATTACAGGTCCTATCATCTTAACCTCCTTATTTAATTTTTCATAAGGATAGCATATCCTTACGAACCAATCCTTCCTTCCTTCCTTCCTAAGGTGGTGTCAGAATCCAATATTAATCAGGTTATTAACCGTCCAGTCTTATTTCTAAATTTCTCAAATAAAGGAGAATATATGTTACAGCTATTGGATGTCCACAGAAAATTATCTTCGTAGAACCAAAAATATGAGAAAATTAGAACAATTATTGCTTTCATTTTTTTTTTTTGGAATCAAAATTAGGCAAACCAGTTTCTAAAATAACTTTAGCCAAATGGCTGATTGATTGCATTAATTTTGTATATAAAAAAGTGGGTTTGCCTTTACCACAACCACCTAAGGCCCACTCCACTAGATTGATGGCAACTTCTTCAGCTTTTTTATCTAGAATTTCCTTGGATGATATTTGTGCAGCTGCAACCTGGGCTAATCCTCATACCTTTATTGCTCATTACAAATTGGATCTGGTCTCTAGGAGAAGAGCAGCCTTTGGCTCAACTGAGTTCAGGAATATCCTTCCTTAGGGTCCTCCCGAGATTAAGTTAGCAGGGGACTCTCTCTGAACAGTTGAGGAATGAATGAAAATGACAACATCAGATAAAAAAGTTATGCACTCACCATAACATTCAATTTGTGTTGTCCATTTTCATTCTTCCTCAACTTCCCTCTCACCAACCCCCTCCTTATTGACTCTTGGAAGGATCAAAATATGCTGGATAAACTAATGTTCCTTTGCTTGAGTCCCAGATTCCATTATTTTATCTTTTTCTACTGTTTTGCAGGTATAAGAGGCAGCAAACAAGATCTGAGGTATGTTAGGTGACTAAGATACTATGGATAAATGGAGGAGCTTGAGAGCTTCAGTGTTCTATGAGCTGGAAGAAGTGGCCAAGTCAGATCTGAGGATCGGTTCTGAACCCAACAATTGAGGAATAAATGAAAATGACAACATCAGATATAAAGTTACAGACAATGGAATGGATAGGACCAATTTATAACCAAATGGGTAGGTTAATTCAAGCACAAAAAGGGAAATTGGCTTGATGTAAGATGCCCCACAAGGGCAGCTAGCCTAGTAATTACCTGTGAACCTATGAACTTATACATGTGAAGTATAACAGGCCTACTGCAACATGCTCTTAAATATGTAAAACAAAAATAGAACATTTATGCCAAAAAAATGTGGTTAACCAAGAGAGCATATAAATCCTTTTAACAAACTGTAGTGAATAAAATTAGATGTACCTTATATCAGGGGTTCCAAATCTGTAATATCATAAATTCTATCCTGGGCGGGTCCAGAGCTGCTGACAGTTTTTACATCTTTGCCTGCTTTAAATGGACAACACAGACGGAACATTATGGTGAGTATATAATGTTTTTTTTACCCATCATGAGAATAACTGGGATCATACCATAGATAATTGAAGGGGACCTATGCATGGAATAAAGCATTTAGGAGCTGCTTCAGTCCATAAGTAGTACTTGGGGCAGTTATGGGGTAAATTTTCTATTTCCTCATCCATAGGTCTAAGCTGCAGTTGAATATGGACAGGGATAGCTTTGTTTTATGTGGAAGTGTAGTCTGTTCCACAGCAACAGTATCCACTGAGTGATACATCTGTCCCTCTGTTAAGTTATTTATTTTTATTTATTTAGCATTTGTTTACCAGGAAAGTCC
This sequence comes from Protopterus annectens, assembly GCF_019279795.1. Lineage (NCBI taxonomy): Eukaryota > Metazoa > Chordata > Ceratodontiformes > Protopteridae > Protopterus > Protopterus annectens. The sequence continues at coordinate 1,561,324,702 of NC_056726.1, forward strand.
AACTGGGACAGCGATCACTTTCAGCGAAGGCCCAAGAGAATCATTCCAGATGCATGCCTTTAATTTTGCAGAAGAGGTTTAGATCCCTAGACAGAGTATCTCTAATGCCATTTGGCTTGCTGATGTGCAGTAAATCCATCAGTAATTGATCAGAGGAAGCCTTGTACGCCAGAAAGAGGTCACCTCTTAGCAGTCATTAGGATACCAAATATAGTGACATGGCTTTGAGTTGGTCCACGTAGGACATGTTGTTTAGGTCTTGCATCCTTTTTGTAAGGTATCTCTGTAGGCATTCCAGTTGTTGCATGTGTTTGGACAGATGCATGACAAAAGGGGTATTATATTCATTGACTGGCCTAATGAGGGCTGAGTAACTGGAGACAATGACATCCCTAGATCTAGACACAGTCCTTTTGTTTATAAGCTGTACAATATAGAAGGACTTTCTTACAACAACAGACACATGAGAATGCTATATCATGTTAGCCAGTGAAATGTTAGGTCACTATCCACATAAATTCCCAAATTCCAAACAACTGGGACATATTGTAAATGTGGTAGTTCCCTGGGGCAGATCCCTTCCCAAAGAATACAATAATGCAGTTTTTTTTCATTTAGTTTCAGTCCATTATTTTGGCACCAGTTATTTATTTGGGATAAACATTCCTGGAAGATGACTAAGTCATTTGGAAATTCAGTGACTGCTCCTAGCTTGCAGTCATCTACAAACTAAGTCAGCCTGAGCCGTTTAGTATCGGCTTTTACTTCAGAAAATTAGATGACAAACAGGAGAGGTCCCAATACAGAACCCTGGGGGACTGCATTGGTGACTGGCCTCTTTGTGGAGGTAATTTCCCCTATTTTGATTGTCTGCATCATAACTGTGAGCCGGTTGGCAATTCAGTGTGTGACATAGGGGTTTACTCCCAGTTTATTTGACTTTTCTACTTTGCCTGAGTAGGTAATTGTGTCAGAAGCTTTGGCCAGGTCGAGTTATGCAGTGTGTACCATTTTACCTTCATCCATTGCTATGGTAACCTTTTAAAAAAATCTACCAGGTTGAGTAAGCATGATCTGCCCTTGATGAATCCAAACTGAGATGTGTTCAGTGTTTGGAGGTTCCCTGTGTCCTGACTGATCAATTCCATGGTAAGTCTTTCAATGGTTTTGCATACGAGGATGGCCAGACGTATGTGTTTGTAATTGCCAGCGTCAGTGGAAGGTCCTTCCTTATGCAATGGAATTACTGTAGCTGGTCTTCATTTGCTTGATACAAAAAACTGGATGGAGACTGAGATTGAACAGTGTTTTTAGGGTGTGGCTAAAATTGTGCTTCATGCTATTTAAAATGCACCCAGGGATATTGTCAGGGTGCATTAATGCAGTACCTTTAGCTTTTGATAGCACTTTTAGGACATGGTGTGTGATATTTGATGGTGAGTCAATTTCACGTATATTATGAAAGACAGACAAAGGTGAGACAGGGGTAAAGTTAGAGCTAAATTTATCTGGCAGTAGGTTTGGTATATATTCAGCCTCGGGATAGGTAGCATCATTGAGTCAAACTGCAAACAAACTGCTGAAAAACAACAAAAATTAGGCAGGCAACAGTAATTCTTAAACTTTTATGGTTAGCGCTTTCATATACACTTTCATATTGACTTAATACTTAAATTCATATGTACATATTCAAAGAATACATAAATATAGATGAAAAGCCAGCTAAAACATCCAAAAAAACAATATTTGTTATTGTGTACATAAAAATTGTTACATGTCACTAATCAACCTGAATACATTTCAGCTGAATGTCATAAATGCACGTACTTGTGCATGGGGGGGGTGGGGGATTTGTGTGCATATAACAAACACAAAGAGTGCCCCAAATTACATGTCTATTCACCTGGGTATTAGCCTTGTGTTAACTTTTTAAACTCCTCAGTTTCAAGACACATGCCAAAGAGCATACGTCTTTCAACCCTGGTGTCACATAGGCCCTGGTTTTAAGCTGTTAAATCAGCTCCTTCACCTCAAAATTTAAACCTATTGGACCACCCCTGATGTCAAATTCAATTTGGTCGATCACCCTGAATGTGAAGGAATGACCAGGGTTTTCTACCACATGTTTTGCAAGAGCGTTCTGTTTTGGCTTTCCTAATCTGGTAAATATGCTCATACACTCTTTCCCTTAGTTTAAGCTCAGTCTTGCCAATGTAAAAACCCATACAAGACTGGCAGGAACTGAGGTAAACAACCATAGTGGAATTGCAATTAAATCTGCCCTTACAAGCAAATTTTTCATCCAAGATGTTAAATCAGTTATCTGTTTGCATAAACCTGCAATAAGGGCAGGCTTCGCATTTGTACATACCTGGAATACGTATCATTTTTGGGGGTGGCAGTTCCAAGAGGTTTTTCAAATTAATCCCCCTCCTGTAAACTACATTTGGTGCAGGTCCAAATTTAATAAATTATTTGTCTATTTGGAAAACCTTCAGTTTCTTTTGCAAAATCTGTCTAATGTTTTCACCATCTGAACTAAACGTAGTAATGGAGGGGTACCTATAATCGACCCTTAGGTTACTTTCACCTCCAACAGGTACCCCATCATCAATACTCATCCCCTGATTACTGTTATCTAAAAATGGCTTTAAAATGGCCATTTGTCCTTTTATTTTGAACTACCTCAAATAGGTTGCTCAACATGTCTACAGGGTATCCTCTGTTTGTGAACATTTGCAATAACAATCTGCACTGCTCCTCAAAGTCAATGACAGTAGTACACATTCTTGTGGCCCTGACCAGTTGTCCCTTTACTATGGACCTTTTTTGATGTTGGGTGTGGGCACTACTGTAATGGAGGAAGGAGTTACAATAAGTGTCCTTCCGATGTATTTTGGCTAAATACTGTTTGTTGGCATTCTCCTTCCTTAATTCTACATCAAGAAAAGCTATTCTTTCAGTATGAAATACGTGGGTGAATACCAAACAATCTGTCGTGTTGTTGCAGTATATCATAAATTCCTTAAACATACTTTCTTCTCCCTTAAAGATCAAAAAAATATTGTCCAAAAATCTGATATAGTAATGAATTTCACCCTTAAATCTGTTTATGATGTTATGCACAAATTGGTCCTCCCAAAAGGCCATTACTAGGTTAGCAAAACTGCCCCCACGGGGGATCCCATTGCCACCCCACTGTTCTGTAAATAAGACTGGCCATTGAACAAAAACAAATTGTTGGACAAAATTATGTCCAACAGTTCTGTTATTAGGCCGGTTTCAGATGCAGGTGCCCCTCTTTTTACTAATAATAACTCGAGCCTAATACCCACATCACGTGGCATGACGGTGTACAAATCTTTGACGTCAGTTGTGGCAAAGTTAAAATCAGGGTGAAAGACCTGGTTGTTTATTGCTTCCAAAAAAGACCAGGAGTCCTTGCAAATAAAGGGTTCCCTTGATATGTATTTTTTCAACAAACTGTCCACAAATTTTGCCAGTAGGTATGTCATTGAATCCCTTCCATCCACAACTGGGCGCATGGGAGGGTCCATCAAGAATTTGCAGATTTTCGGAATCCCAAAAATCATAGGGGTTTTAGGGGAAACCATAGTTAAGTAATTTACCCAATTTAGATCAATCCTGTTCTCCATGACCACGTCACTAACAAACACCTTAATACGGTTGTATGCTTGGTTCACCTTGTTTAGAGAAACCTGCATATATGTAGCCAAATTAAACATATTTTCTATTCTCTGTATGTAGTTTGTACGATCAAACAACACCAAAGTACCACCCTTGTCAGCCTTAACAATTCTTACATCAACATTCTTCAAGGTGTCTATCAAAACCCATTCATCCCTTGACATGTTAAAGGCTTCACTCCCTAGATTATTCACATTGTTGAACCTATTCCTTTCGGTAGCCGATAAACACCTAAGGTCAATGTCACACATCCTTTCAAATATATCCAACAATGGATGTAAAGGTGGATTGTAAACACTGGGTACTTTAAGCTCTGCATTTATACTCAACTCATTATTGAACAACAGGTTTAAATTGAGTTTCCGTAAGTACAACTTTAAGTCAATCAAAACACCACAAATGTCCATTCTTTTAGTTGGCACAAATGTCAAGCCTTTAGAAAGGATATTAACTAATTCTGGTTGAACAATATATTCAGAGTAGTTAAAAATCTTAAAGTGACCTCCAGAGTCAACTATTACATGTGGTAAATGTACCAACTCGGGCTGTCCTAAGGTGGGTTGCAAACTACAGTTGGAAACAGGATTTTGAAAATTAGCATTTGCTTCCAACACCATATTAGATGTTACCTTTTACGGTCTCGATGCTTGTTGTTGGTCTTCTACCAGTTGCATCCACTGTTCTGTGTTGCCCAGTCTTGCTTCTGTCCCTGGTGAAAATTTGGATAATAATCTGCTGACCTCGCATTTGTGTTTGCCTGGGAGTGAATAGCTTCAGTTCGATTTTGAAGCCTGTTCACTTCTTCTTAGTTCCTGGGTATCCTGTTGGGTTATTCCTCCATTTCCCTCACTTGTACCAACCAAGTCCTGTTGGTCTAAGCAGGAGAAGTGGTTGTTTTCTCCTATATTGGATGGTTCATTGTCACTGTTAGCCCGGGTGTCCGGAAAATTCTTATTCACCTCCGTTCGAGCATTCCATTGCTGTGAAGGGGAGGCTCTGGATAAGCCATCCCTCTTTTGTACTCGTCCTCATCGCGCTTCAATTTTTTGATTTAAAAGATTTTAATTTCTTCATTTGCTTATCGATACTAGCTGAAACTCGCTGGTAATCGAATTGGTACCAGGGGAAATCAAGGTCCATCCTGGCAGTATTATCCACTTCCTTGATCTTCTGCAGTAGGGTGTCCGCCATGAACTGGGTAGTGCTTAACCAGCACCTCCAAAAATTTGAGCTCTTCTTGATCGAACAGTTTCAAGAGCTCAATGTGGAAGGCTGAATTGGATATCAGCCCTGTCGGATAATGCCTTGTACGAAGCCCTTTTGGCACCTGGCACCGCTTGATGCATTCCTTGAAGTAGGAGATTTTGAGTTGTAACTTCTTTAGCTTGAAAGACTTATAATCCAAAATCTTGAGGTTGTCCACAATGCTGATGTTATTGTTGGAAAAGCTGGCACTAACATCAGCTTGGTTAACCTCATTCTGCAAACCAATGCCTGGTCACTAAGTATTAAAGATGTTGAATTTGTAAGAGTAATCGCATTTGGATTCGCAATATTCCCTCGAGGTGACATTGAAACTGTTGAATTGGCTGGTGGGGTCAAACCAGCCCGGTTCAAAGTGTTACACTGTACTGTAACCTGCTCTCGGTTGTTAGAGAGCCATTTGCTGTTCACAATGTCAGTCAAATCATCCACTTTTTTAGTTAGGTTGTTGATAAAAAACATTAACGGACATTTCAGATCCTCCAGCCTCCTGGTTGTTCTCCCTTCCTAAGGGGGACGATGAACCACTGGGGATTGTTAAAGACTCACCAGTTGCCATACCCAAAAAGAAACCAGCGTAGAGTCAAACTGCAAACAAACTACTGAAAAACAGCAAAAAATAGGCAGGCAACAGTAATTCTTAAACTTTTATGGTTAGCCCTTTCATCAAGTATTCTTACACTCAACTTCATCAGACACTAGTTAAAAGAATGGTAGCCATATTTAAAATCAGATTCATAGTTACATGTTCAGTCACCTCACATGACACCATGTCACCTGATACAATTCTTATTTCTATAACACATGTACCTAAAAATTGTATAAACAATTGTGTAAAAAATGTATATAAACTTTCCTATTGACTTACTACTCAAATTCATATGTACATATACAAAGAATACATAAATGTACATGAAAAAGCCAGCTTAAACATCCAAAAAACAATATTTGTTATTGTGTACATAAACATTGTTACATGTCACTAATGAACCTGAATAAATTTCAGTTGAATGTTATAAATGCATGTACTTGTGCATAAGGGGGGGGGATTTGTGTGTATATAACAGACATAGAGTGCCCTAAATTATATGTCTAGTCACCTGAGTATTAGCCTTGTGTTAACGTTTTAAACTCCTCAGTTTCAAGACACATGCCAAAGAGAATACGTCGTTCAACCCTGGTGTCACATAGGCTCTGGTTCTAAGCTGCCAAATCAGCTCCTTCACCTCAAGTTTTAACAGACTCGAGACGGGAATAAAGTTAGAGCTAAATTTACCTGGCAGTAGGTTTGGTATATATTCAGCCTCGGGGTGGGTAGCATCATTCACAATCAGCTCAGCACATTCCTGTGTTGTGCTTCTAACATTACGAACATAACTAAAAAATGACTTGTGATTGTCTTTGGCTTAGGTAGCTATTTTAGACTCAAACTTAGCTTTGGTGGATTTTATTAAGCTCCTGAGTTGTTTGTTTATTTCAGTGAAAAGGCCTCTAACATTCTGGGAATTACCCTTCCTACTTCTGATCAAAATTATTTCCTTTTTATTGTAAAGCTTTGGTTCCAACATGTGGGTTTGTTTCTGAGATTGCCCTGCACTTGTTTCTGTGGGGTATATCTGCATCTCCATGCTGTTTACATGCTGGTATAGTGTGGTGGTGTACATTTCTACATATTTAGTGGAGTTAACTAGATTAAGTGGGGATTTGAAACTTGATAATATATCTCTTAGGTGTAGATAGTTTATCTTAAAGAAATTTCAAATGGTATGTTGGGTGGAAGGGGTCTCTGGTTGCAATTTTATTTTGAAAGAGACTGCTTTGTAGTCAGATCTAACAGGTGAAGATACTCAAAGGATGGTTCAGGATGTTCCCATTATTAGCAAGGACAAGATACAAGATGCTATTCCCCCTGGTGGGTACTCTAATTGTACTGAAAACGTCCAGGAATCTCTGTGCTTGTGCACTACTGGTGGTGTAGGTCGCTGGATAGTTTAGAACACCTTGGAAAATAGTATTGGGTTTAATATTGAGTGATTCTAGTTCCTGTGGATAGGTGTTGTGGCTTTCTTGTGTTATTGAGGGAGTTCTGTAGCTAGCTAATATATGGTACAGGACCATTCTGATGGTTATTTGGACATGAAGCTCTAGTGAATCATTCTGCTTTATCAGCCTTGATGTGAGTCTCTTGTGGGTCTAGACTGAAACACCTCCATGTTTTTCTCCCGCCTGCGCAATATCTGGTTTAAATGTGTGGAAGGTATTATAGCTCTGCACAGCTGGAGTGGTCTCCTCAATTTTAAACCATGTCTGAGTCTCTACACAAACATTAATATCTTCCAGGATGAGAAGGGATGGTAGGAACTGGGGTTTCTTGTTTAGGTTCCTAGCATTGATCAGTAACACCTTTATATTTTTCTTTGCACTTGATTGTTATGTTCAAAGGTTTATCAGGTTGACATTGCCTAAAAAAAGGCACTGCGGTTGCCTTTGCCAATAACTGAAACCATAGAGCGGACAGATGCAGGCCATCTCTGGAGAAGCAGCATGGCCTGTCAATCATATCCTCCCAGGTTGACAACTATTAGACCTCCTTTGAATGACAAATATTTAAGTCAATTATTTGTTGCTTGTATCATGACATAATTCTTGGAGAAAGTAAAATGCTCAGTGCTAGTCTCATACCTGTCATGGACATATAATCTGAGAGCTCCATCAATTTTCTTCATATAGTCCAGAGAGGTACACTTCAAGTCATTGACATTGGCATGAATAATGGCAGAGTCCTACTTCGTGGGATGATATGGGCTAGTGATACCAAAGCTAGCTGGAGTTTTGTAAAGAATGATATCCTTTGACTATCAAACTGATGTGTACAAGATGTTTATCACAAATGTATTAGAACTAAATGGCATTTGAATATAAAACTGATTTGTACAGATGCTTATGATACAAATGTATTAGAACTGTATGGCATTTGAAAATGAAAATGTGTTTGTAAAGTTGCTAATGTTAAAAATGTATCAACGGTGGGTCATGCTGGAAGAGCAGAGGTTAACCAGCTAGTTTACTTTAAGAAAACTAAGGGAAATGTAAACAAGCTGTTAAACCATTAACACAGCACCCCACAGTGCTGAATGGGATGGGAGACGGTAGGTCCAGGAGTAGCCATTATCTGTTAGCTTTTAAAAAGAAGGGGGAAGTGTTGTAAATGTTACTGGCTCCTAGGAACTGGCATAAAAGCTCTAAATTGTTATTGCAGCAGTCTGCTAAAGTCCTGTCTCAAACTTCAAAGGGGGGTACTGTGATAACCTACAATCATGTGACTGGATGAGGTCATTCTGCAAGGCTTCTTGGAAATTATATTTTACAGGGAGTCATCTCGGAGTATTGAGTATACTGTTTAGGAGCCTGACTAGAAAGACTGCACACGTATTTCATCTTGCCTTGCTCAAGTAAATTATTAGGGAACAGTATTTTCTTTAGATCGATCAGGAATATACAACAAGATTAGTTTATTACTGTTTTTCTATATTGTATAAGTCTGTCCATCAGTATTATTTTTTTAATATTTCCTGTGATTTTGAACTCTGTGGTTTGCTGCAAATATATATTTAGTATTTTCATGTTTTTATTATTTATTATTAAATATATTTAAAACTTTTATTGCGGCTGGTCCTTTTCGAAAGTATTTAACCTTTGAGACTGCTTATATTTCTTTGGTGACACTGTGGGGCCACTCCTGAGAGTCTTGCTCTGAGGTCAGCTACTACCATTTGCATTAGAATTAATATTGTACAGTATAATTAGACACCCTTTGTTAAGGGCCTTAGAGTAGCTGATTGTGGAGTGTTTGGTGGTAGTGTTGTAGCTGATTATGGAGTGTCTATTGGCAGTGATAACTACCTTATACTCTGGGCAGAAGGGGGCACAGCAAGTAAATCTGTGCCAGCCTTTCCCAGATGTGTGTGTGCATGTGTGTGTGTGTGTGTGTGTGTGTGTGTGTGTGTGTGTGTGTGTGTGTGTGTGTGTGTGTGTGTGTGTGTGTGTGTGTCAGCTACTTGGAGCAGGGACATGAAGCACTGATTTGACAGAGAAGGTGCTGGAGGACTTGGCTTAGACATTCAGCTGAGGACTTAGCCATGTAGCTGTGCTAGTGGAGAGCCTTATTGGGGACCTGGAGGGAGAGATATAAAGAAATCCAGACCCCAGGCTGACTGTGTTCCCTGTGTGCTCCTAAGGGAAATTGTACTTGGTGCAGACAGCTGCATCTGAAAATACTGTGTGTATCTATTTCTCTCAAAGTGAACGGTCTCCCACTGGTGTCAGTGGTGAGGATTGAGGCTCCTTGATCACTGGCCCAGAAAGGGTACATCACACTTGGTACTTTTTGTTCAGGGACTTCAGTGCATGCATGATCTGATGGACCATGGCACCAGACAAGCAACTAACCTTCACTATTTTCTTGCTCAGGCTGGTAAGAGGCGCATCTATATGTCTTACAATGGAGTCACCCATGTTAGGTTGGGTTGATGCCTGCTTTATGGGCTCAGCATCTGCAACTTTGGGACTCCTTGTGCTATGTGAGGAAGTAGGCTTAATATGCTGAGTGTGCTTTGTGTCTGTATTGTGTTTTGGAGCTCTTTAAGGTTTAGGCAAGTTAATCTTTAGAACCTCAAGCATATGATGGATTATTTATATTGTGATGGCCTTGGAGAAGAGTTATGTGTGGTGTACTGCTAACAATTTTGGTGTCTGGGTTTACTATGTGTGAGATTTGTGCCTCCAAGTATATTATATATGTGCACCTCTCACACACTGTTATGCTGTTTGAATAATAGATGATCTTCAGACAGCATGAGACAATTCATACACTGTCTCAAGATACCAATCTCAATCAGGTTGGCTGGAGACGTTGTGGGGAAATACTAGTCCATGATACTGACAGGAATGGCTCTGTGGCAGGGGTAACTAAAGATGCTTACAGTTTGATTTTAGAATAATGTAATAACAGCGACACAGCAGATAGTGCTGTCATCTCATAGCAAAAGGTTCCCCAGTTTGATTCTCAGCCTGGATGTCTTCTGTATAGAATCTGCATGGCCTCTCTGTGTTTGCGTGAGTTTTCTCCAGGTGCTCTGTTTTCCTCCCGCATTCCAAAGACATGCAGTGGGTAGAATGGACACTCTAAATTGGCCAAAGGTGTGTGTGTATGGTGTGAAAGAACTACCTAGGCAGAGCTAGCCACAAGGAGCCTCAATCCTCACCACTGACACCAGTGGGAGACCGTTCACTTTGAGAGAAATAGATACTTTCAATACATAGCAGCTACCCTGGATACCTTCTTCTGCAGCCAGCAACAACCAGTAAACTAATTATATTAAAAAAGCTCAGTACTTTGATACTAAAATCAGTGCAATTATTATCAGTACACTCAACATTAAACAATTGAATCAAAGGTGCTTTAGCCTGATGAGTAATTTAAGGGGAGAGACTTTGCAAAATTATACTTATGTTCTTATTAACAACAGCCAATAAATGGGGAGAAGGTGGAAATTGTGTTTTCAAGTTATCATAAGGAGCAAGCAACAACAGAACACAACTCCAACAGGGTGAGTGGGAGGGAAAAACAATTAGACCTTAGCTCTAAGCTGACTGGCTTGGAACTGCATTAATGCAAAGAGAAGTCCTGAACAAGCATAACATATACTTAGTACATGAGAATGAAACCAGGATTTAAAAATAGCAGCTAGACCACTTAAAACAGCAAAAATGCAATACAACTATATATTGGAATTACTAATATAGACTTAAATACCTTAGTTAAAGCAGATACAGACTGTTAAAATGAATTTAAAATCAGATGAAGAAATGAAAACACTTATTCCTCTTTTTCTGTAATGGAACATTTACTGCTAATTTGCCAAATATGAAGCAACAATATCTACACTCAATAGATGCTCGCTGACATGTTGCAGCTTTCAGTCAAATGATGTGATGGCAAAGAAGAGGCTGGCAATCCCCTTTATCCAGGAGACAAGATGGAAGGCCAATGCAGCAAAGCCACTTGGTTTGGGATCCAGAGTCTACTACTCGGGAACGACAGACTGGAAATGATGTGACAATTGCGGTGAGGAAGACACTTCAGAAAACAATGAAGGATGTCATCAGAATTAGGAAGAGACTAATTGCAGTCTTAATCTAAGCCTATGCCCCACATCAGTTTTGCAATACTACTGAAAAAAGTGCAATCAGGCAGAGTTGAAGGACCTACTAAGCAATAGTTGTAAAGCAGGACAACGTTAACCTGGGGAACCTGAATGCACATATTAGGACAGATAAACAAGATATGAGGACTGCCTGGTCCACATGGGTGGGGCAACAGGAATAAAAAAGGAGAGGCCATTCTAGACTTTTGTCTGGCAAAGAGTGTGATGGTAGTCTGCATCTGGTTCAGAAAGTGAGACTCTCACAAGATTCCATGTAAGAGCGGTCAACGTGCAACTCCGGTAGACATTTTCCTAGTAAGGAAAGAGCATTGCAGTAGAATCAGAAATTTCAAAATCACTCACAGTGAAACAATCAGCCCAAGCATTGGTTGCCAATCAGCTAGCCTGCAAGCAGTGGTCAGAGAAAGGTCTAAAGTCAACAGAGACTAGGCTGAAGACTTCAAAGTTGAGTGGAGAGAAAGCACTAACGTTCAAGGAAATACTCGGGCCTCTGACACCTCAGGAAGAAAATGAACTAGGCAGAGCTAAAGAAGAATGGCAGTATCTCCAACCAGGACTATAGAACAGAAATAGGGCCAGGCCAGGTACAGAAATAAGGTACAAAGGAAAGTGGGTGCTGGAATGCAGAAATTCAGGAAGTCATCAAAAGAAAGGAGTGCAGGAAAATGGGAGATAGAAAAGATGGACCAGGCAAAGAAGGAACACAGGTTGGCTAACAAAGAGGCTAAGAAAGGAGTTGCAATAGCAAAGAACAAGGCATCATAGATACTCTCCCAGCTTCTGGAAAGTGACTCAGCAGATGCAACCAAGAAACTCTATCAGGTTGCAAGACAAAGACAGAAAGATAAAGAAGACAGTCAGCAGACACCCTTCATAAGGGATGCCAGTAGCAACCTGTTTGCCAATCCAGAGTTCATCAAAGTCAGATTGAAGGAGTACTTCCAGCAGTTTCTGAATGGAGAAAACCCCACCAAAGCTGTACTGCCCCAGATACATCCTGCAATGGAAAAAGAAGAGCAGCCCATCCTATTTATGGTTAACCTTGACCAATGGATGGGAAATCAGAAATTCAGTATGGGTCTGGCCCCCATGTCCCTGATAGACAGAGGCAGACCATAATGCCAAAACTAACACACACACCCATAACCTCTAGAAAATTCTTAACTAACATACCCCCTCCTAATAAATGCACATTATACATAGGGACACTATTGAGTTGGATTATACAGCTAGGCTTATAAAGGTCCTGATGGTCATTAGCCTAGCATATAACAATGAACCTATGAGATGAAGAAAGAGTCTAACTTGACATTCCTAGACTTGGAAAAAGCATATGACAAGGTCTAAAGAAAGCTGATTTGGGCAATCCTTTGATGATCTCCCAAAAACATTGGTAGAGTTAGTGCAGGTTTTGTACAAGGACCCAATGACAGAAGTAAGAACAGTGTTTGGACTCACAAGAAGGTTTCCTAGTTGGAGTAACAGGTACACCACTGTAACAGGTACAAGCAAGCAAAATCTGAGGGTAATGCTACTCAATGCTAGAAGTCTAAACCTCAAATTGCACTCACTCGAGGTACTCCTTAAAATGGAGAACATTGACATCTGTGCAGTGACAGAAACCTGGTTCAAAGCTCCAGCGAGCACCCCTGCATTACCAGGCTACAATTCATACCACACCTTTTGGCCACCTAACCCAGAACGAAGCACTAAAGGCGGAGGCGTGTCCATATTCATTAAGGATATCCACACAATAATTATAATCAAACAATTAAATAATTAATTAATTAAGCAATGCTCTCCAATTGAACTCCTCATTGAGCCCGAGAGGAGACATAGTCTTATACTTTATGAATGAAAAATTCTTCTTTCTGTAATAAAACAGTTTTTAAAAAATTACAACAAAATTGATTAACAGAAGTAAAATTAATACCATTAATTCCATACCATTGTCATATTTGAACATTTTATTATGGGAATGATGATTAGTAGGGGTTATTTATGCTCTGTTTGGATACTGTGTTCGTTGTTTGTGCTATTGGCTGCTTTCTTCGTTGCTTTTTGATATCCACACCTCCAGGCTAGTTGCACAGCATAATGCATCTGAGATTATCCAAGTGCAACTAACTCTGGGCAAGACCGCAATCCAAATTGTAGCTTGCTACAGACCCCTCACCATGCCCCAGGATTCCCACTCCTCATTTCTTGATATCCTGGAAAGTATTAGGGTACAACTCAACACCCTAATAATGGGCAATTTCAACTACCCCACCATTAACTGGGAAAACTACTCATGTACCAACTCTTTTGCCTTACGTTTTCTAAAATTCATAAATTCCAATGCCTTGGATCAACTTATTCACATCCCCACCAGGGGCAGCAATATCCTAGACCTGGTCATTACCAACATGGGAAATCAGTGTTCCATACCAGAGGTCAATTCCTCGTTGGTCAGATCCGACCACAAGCTAATCAGCCTAGACATCCACATCCCACCCCCACACCCAATTAGGGAAACCATCATAAAAACTTCTCCAAAGCCAACTTCACACTTCTTAAGACAGAAGTGGCAAACTCCATGACACCCATGCAGACGGACGATAGAGGTATGACTGCTGAATCCTACACAAATGCACTTTATAAGCACTTACAAAAGTGCATGGATCATGCTATCCCTAATAGAACCAAGATGTTATCTTCCAAAAAAAGGAAGCCAATCTGGTGGTCCTCTGCCATAAACAAACTCTACAACAGAAGAAAAAAAACTGTTGCAAAAAAGAGTAAAATCCCATGACTGGAGGAACTTCCTGGTCAACCTCAGTAAGAAGCTGAGATCCCTCATAAAATCCTCCAAAGCTAGTTACAAAAACAAAATTGCCACTGACTCTAAAGACAACCACAAAGCATTCTATAGCTATGTCAAGAATCTCAATGGGAACACTCAGATCTGCTCTGAGTTACAGCACAATGGCACTAAATATACAGAACCAACTGATATTGCCAACATCCTAGCAGATAGGGTCAGTGCTAACTTTACCCCCCTCTCACCCCCTAGAGGGTCCATTTCTATACTGGAAGAATGTAAAGTTCCTATAATCATGGCTGCACAGGTAAAAAACACACTCTCCAAAGCCAAGAACACAGCATCCATGGGACCTGACAATATCCCAGGCTGCATTCTACATGAACTACAGAATGAACTGGCACCCTACCTAAGTACCATGTTCAGTCATAGCCTCATCTCAGGCTTTGTACCCACTGAATGGTGCACTGCAATGGTTATCCCACTCCACAAAGGGGGAGCCACGACGGACCCCGGGAACTACTGCCCCATTAGCCTAACGAGCCTGGTCTGCAAGGCCATGGAACGTATCATCATGGAACTCATAAACAAAGACATTGGTAATCTCCAAACTCTGGACCCTACCCAGTTTGGATTTGTAAAAGGCAGATCATGTCTCCTAAACCTGATTGACTTCTCTGAAGCAGTCACCAAAGCCATAGATGAGGGTAAAATGGTTCACACAGCTTATCTAGAACTCGCCAAGGCTTTCGACACCATCCCCCATGCTGGAATTATAGATAAGCTCACTAAACTAGGTATAAATCCCTATGTCACAAGATGGGTTGCCAACTGGCTCATGGACAGAACCCACACTGTGAAAGTAGCAGATTCCAAATCCGACTTCAGACCAGTGACAAGTGGAGTACCACAGGGTTCAGTCCTGGGTCCTCTCCTGTTTGGTATCTACTTCTCTGAAGTGGAGGCTAACACAGAAGGTCTTTGACTAACAAAGTTTGCAGATGACTGCAAACAAGGAGCCATAATCGAAACTCCTAACGATGTGGACAAACTACAAAAGGGCCTCACTGAGACAGATACCTGGTGTCAAAGCCATGGCCTGAAGCTCAATGCCAAAAAGTGTATTGTCATCCCCTTTGGTAAAAACTCTGTACCCATGAACTACCACATAGCTGGTAGTCTACTTAATGCCGAAAATGTGATAAGAGACCTTGGGACACAGGTGGACAGTAGTCTCTCCTTTGATAATCACATCGCCACAGTGGTCAGGAAATCCTTCTACGTGGCTCATCTCATCACAAAAGGATTCTCATTCAGGAAAAAAGAGGTCATTGTTCCCCTCTACTCATCACTCATTAGACCCATTATAGAGTACAATGCCCCTTTTGGTATGTACCTCAAAAGACATCTACAACAACTGGAAAGACCACAGTAATACCTCACAAAGTGGATTACTGGCCTCAAACAGATGCCCTATGCAGACCGTCTCAAAAAACTACAGCTTTACTCCATCGCATATCGCCTACTCAGGGGCGATCTCTGCCTAATATACAAAGCTATGTCAAACCCAGAGCTGTTGGGCATGCTCCACTTATAGAAATCCCAATCTCTCCGAGCTACACGCTCTAGGGACCTAAACCTTGTCACCACAATAAACAGAACATGCTGCAGGGATAGATCCCTGTCCCAGAGACTTCCCATACTCTGGAACAGACTACCTATCTATGTCAAACAGAGCTCCTCATTAGCACTCTTCAAGAAAAATCTTGATGATTGGATGGGAAATGGGAAATTCACCCCAGGGATCACTTCTGTGGCTCTGCTCGACAGGGTCACAGGAAAATAATTTTCTTGGGTGGCGAAAGCCAGGGTACATTTTTTGGCTAGGCTTATATAGGCCCTAGGGCCAATAGCCTAGTACCTACCTATGAAGCTATGAACCTATGAGTGGGTGTGCATCGTGGTTCAGCTCTGAGCCCACTGCCATTGATACTGGTGGTGAACTACACTGGCAAACAGGTCTGAATGGACAGATCAAAAAAGCTGTTATATGCAGACAATGTGGCATTAAAGGCAGACTCTGGTCAAGAAATTTAGCAAATGATAGGGGAATGCAATGCAAAACTGAAGGTCACATAATGAAAATGAATAAATATGAGGCAGTTGTAATGGCAGCAAATTGAGAAATCAGAAGAATCTGAAAATTGAGAGAGCAGGGAAAATAGTGGAGCAGTTTAACAGCTTCAGATATCAGGGAGGGGTGGCTGACAAGAAGGTAAGTCTGAGTAAGGAGGTCAAAGTTAGAATTATAGGGGCTACAGCCAACTGGCCAAGAGTATGAGGATAGTATGTGACATAAGAATGCCAAAAAGCTAAAAAATAAGGTGGTACAAAAACACTGGTGCAACCAGTAGTACTGTATGATACAGAAACATGGGCAGTAATGGCAGAACAGATAAGGAAGCTAGAGGTGATGAAGATGAATTGCTCAAGATGGCTGTTAGGATTCACACTATGGGACAGACAAAGAAAAGAAGACATCAGAGCAGAAGCCCAAGTAGCCCCAGTTGCAGGGAAAGTCAAAGAGAACATATTACATTGGATCTGATGTCATCTTTTCTGTCCATTCCTTAACAGATGGGTCTTGGATCCATACTCAGATGTGTCTTCGACCACTTCAAAGGTTCAGATCTGGTGTCCCAGGCTCCTCCCCTACTCATAATGCCAACGTGCATAACACAGAACCCCAGATCAAGCTTTATGTGCTGGACAGATCTTTGGTACTCTGTTGTCATGGTTGTTTTATTTTTCCAAAGATTTATCTTGTCTTATTCCCTTCAGCCAATGCTGTTTTTGGATCAGATAATTATCAGATCCTTGACTCCCCGAAGTTTCCTCTGGAGCCAGTTTCTCCTGCTTTCTGATTCTATAAGACAGACTGCTGTACTCATGCAGAACCTCTCTTCAGCTTCATCCTTTAGGTCAGTGAGATCCTCTCAAAGCCTAAATGAAGAAGAAGATGTGCACAGGATGATGAGGCTATTTCTTCAGACCCAGATCTAGTTGGGGGTACTCCTGGCTCTGAATACTGTTGGATCCAGTAGAGCTTCTTCCACCCATCACTCTTTGTTGGCTCCTTCTCCAATCCAACCTCTCAGAGCAGAGCCCATGGACCTCAGTTTTACCCAGTGTAGCTCTGCATCAGAGCCAAAACTACATATTTCTTTGACTCCATTGATTTCTTTGACTTAGTCATCCCTGACCTTATTGGAGCCATCAGAATTCTAGAGCTATAACATTGGCTGCGATTCTGACAGCTTGAGATCAGATCCAAGGTCTTCAGATCCTTTCCTCCCCTTATGTGCATCGGGAGTAGATAGTTCATCTGCAGTGACAGCCTAGAATGCAATCAGAATAATTTCTGGTATTGAACCACCTCTGAGGGTTTAGGCTTTCAAGACTGTGCTTTTCAGATCCATTTCAGGCTCCTCATTTGAGGCTTTCAAAAGAATATTGTCACAACCTAGAGTAATATCTTCCCTGTCTGAGCAGGATCTAACCCACCCCATAAGATCTCACAAGGTCTGCAGCCTTCTCTCCTAGTCATGTTAGGACACCCAGTTCTTGAGAGCCTTGAACCTACTCTCCCTAGAGAGACCTTGTATGTTTCTGACTCCTCCCCTGATCAACCAACAGAGAAGGTTAATAGGAAAGGTAAGAAACCATCAACAAACAGATTACTCTCCAAAAATATTTATTGCAGATAACCCAAATCACATGGAAGGCAAACAAAAACTCCACCAAGTGAGGATTAAGCCACCATAAGCGCTTTCGTCCCCAAAAGTACACATTAACATGGAACTTCATCAGATGGCAGCAAAAAGACATCATATCCCTTAAATACATTTGTTGTGTGACATCACTTCCCCCCAGAAAGATAGATAAAGAAAAAAAAATACAACTCATGCATTTTAAAAGTCAGCAATTATGAATAATCAGACCATAAAAAATATATATGTATATATATATATGTATGCATCCTATAAAGCAACATTTTTTAAAAGTATATGTTAAAAAATGTATTGAATGGGCATGCCTTTGTTGAAGGTTGGGTATCAGGCTGGCAACTCAACACCATAAAAACCAACTGCCAATCATTAGGGGACTGGAGTTCCGCTGTGGTGACCCCTAACCGGGAAAAGCCGAAAGACAAACAACAACAACAACAATAAAAAACCCATCCTACAATCTACATGTATAGCACTACCATTTAAAATAGCTTAAACAGCTCTGTACCTTGCATTTGCTCAAATACCAGAATAGAAAACCTATGTTAATCATCTATGCAGTGCTTTTAGTTTTAGTAAACTAGAAATAGAAACACTGTCATTGAGATCTGGCCAGCATGTAGCATTCAAATGGAGCTGCCACACTAGCTCTGCTTTTTCTAATAAGTACTGCCAGGCCCTCCCTCTTTCCAAACAAGGTATTATATCCAAAATAAAGAATTTAAATGTGTGTTCTGGGTGTTGTGTAGTATGCCTAGCAAGGGCATTGAATTCAAACTTGTCCCTGATGTTCCTTACATGCTCACTTACTCTGCTTTTAAGTTTTCATTCGTTTTTTCCTATATAAATACAAGGCCATGTATCACATATAGCACCATACACAACCCTCTCAGTATCACATGAGTCCTTAAATCACAACCTTAGTTTAACATTATTGATTTTAACTTCATTATTCTCAAAACTAAAGGAACAAAATGTGCATCTCCCACATTTATGAGTGGAACCAAATCCTGTACTAGTCACATTACACTCCAATATATTCTTTAGATTTCAACCCCTCTTATACACACAAATAGGTTTAGCACCAATGGAACCCCTAATGGCACTATCACTCATTAGAAGTTCCCAGTTTTTAGACAAAATGTTAAAAATATTTTGAGTCATAAGCAAAGGTAGTAAGAAAACACACTTTTGATGAACCCTGATTAAAGGCCATGTTAAAATTACAAATAGCTTCTGTGGATGTGGCAGTATAGACCTCACCTATAACACCCTGATGTGGTGTTAGAGTATCAAGGTTTGACTTAGAAGTACTGGTCTGTAGATCTAAAATAGGCCGAAAGTGGCCATTCCTTCTTTTTTTAACTACTTCACCCATGATATTTTCGGTGAGTTCCCTGGGGTAACACCTCTTACAAAACATGCGTTTTAAGTTATTACATTCTATTAAAAAGTCATCCCATAGGCTCACCATTCTGGCCGCTCTAACAAATTGGCCCTTTACCACCCCTCATTTCTGAGAAAAAGGGTGGCAGCTCGTGAAGTGGAGAAAACTGTTAGAACAGGTCTCCTTTCAGTGTATTACGGCCACAAATCTATTAAGTACATAGTCCTTTTCCTGCAAAATAGCCAAACATTTTATACTAGTCTCTTCAGTGGTGTGTGTAAATTGTAAAAAAGAGGTGGTAGGATTTATGTAATCCAAAAATGGATGGATTAGGTCCTTGGGCCCCTTCCATAAAATGAAAATATCGTCAAGCAAACTGGTGTACATGTGGCAGTGTGGGAAGAAGGTAGACTGTGTCAAAAACCACCTTTCCCATTCTAACATAAAAATGTTAGCATATAACCCACCACATGCTGCACCCATGGTCACCCCTTGAACTTGTAGATAGCATTTCTTATCAAATAGAACAAAATTGTTACGCAGCACCAAGTCCGATAAATGTACCAACATTATACACCTATCATTTGGCAGACCAACTGAAAAAAGATATTCAAAAAAACATTCTGTACCTATATCATGTGGAATTACACTGTAAAGATCCTTCACATCGATTGTAATCAAAACATATGATTTATCAAACTTGGTTTCATTTATCTTCCTCAAAAACTCCCAGGAATATTTACACAGCAAGGGTTCCCTTTTAAGAAATTCTTTTAGTTCAATATCTAGGAACCTTGCCATAGGGTGTGTAATGGAAGCCCTCGCATCCACAATAGGGCACATAGGGGCCTGGCATAAATTCTTATGCATCTTGGGAATCCCAAAGATGACTGGTATAACTGGAAAGTCAGTAGACAAAAAATGTAATTCATCTATAGAAATGAGTCTTTCTATAAATAGGTCTTCCAAGTGCCCCCTAATTTTTCTGTAAGCCCCATTCATCTCATTTAAGGAGCTTTCTATATATAGGGGTGTCAATGATTTCATACATTTTCCTGATATGGTCACTCTGATGCATTAATACAACACCTCCCTTGTCGGGTTTCATAGCCCGTTATGCTTATGTTATTAGCAAGTAGTGATAACTCAAAACCTTCTTCCTCACTTAAATTATTGTTAATCATAGAGGTCAAACCACTTTTCTGTATGCTCTGATGTCAATTTCACAAACTTTTTCAAAAATGTCCAACAAGGGGTGTAGAGGGTGGATTGTAAGTACTAGAGACTTTTATTGGGGGGATAATCTTCTCAACTCCCTGAAAGAGTAGATGCAAATTCAGTTTTCTCACATATTGTTTGGGGTCCATAATAATATCAACTACATTGATCGATTTAGAAGGTATAAAAGAAAAACCTTTCATCAATAGATCACACAGGTGCACATCTAACTGCAAGTCTGTAACATTATAAACTTTAAAATCCTGTGTGCTATTGACACTCACTGACAAGGGGGGCAAATGGAAGGCATTAAACATAGATACAGTGGTGGAAGGTATACCACAATCAACAATATCAGACTCAGAAAATGTCAGACCAGGAGGTATTAAGTCCTCCCTCCCCACTTCCCCCCTCCAGGACCTCTTGTAGTTCCCTTGTCCCGGATGAGGGTAGTTGTTCCTGTAACTCGGCCCCTGTGGTTGGACCGAATTGTTGACATTGGCCATCCATTTGTTCTGGATGCGCTCCAATCTCCTTTGTGGGGGGTACTCTTCCTCCTCTAAAAAAGAGTCATTCAAGCCATTAGCATCTTGCTCATGTTCACCAAAATCAACCCCATCAATGTGAAATTGTCTACCAGGGTACCACTCCTGTGAATGGGGAGGAGGTGGGTAGGCATTGTCTGCACCATATTCATCCACATCCCTTAAGATCTTTTTAGTTTTTCTTTTCTTTATTACCTCCATTTTTTCCTCTATGGTACAAAAAATGCAGGTGTAATCAAACTGGTTAACAGGAAATGATATGTCTTGTGTTATTTTTTGTCCAAATCCTTTGCTTCATGACACAAGCTATCAAGCTGCATATCATTGTATTTAATGACCGTTTCCATGTATTCTGTACCAAAACGGTCAAACAGTTTAATTAAATCCCTATGAAAGGGAGAGTTAGCAACAAGACCATTCAGATAAAGCCACATCCTTAAGCCTTTAGGGACAATGTTTTGTTTATACATTCCCTAAAGTAACAGTTATCAATTTGCAAGTGCTTAATCTTATATAA
Organism: Protopterus annectens; assembly: GCF_019279795.1. NCBI lineage: Eukaryota > Metazoa > Chordata > Ceratodontiformes > Protopteridae > Protopterus > Protopterus annectens. Next base: position 1,561,346,158 of record NC_056726.1, read on the forward strand.
CACCCTGTCCAACTCATTTAAACCATTAGAAATGGACTGGTTAGGTGTAACATTACTGCTGAATCAAGACACTTGCCACTGTTGAGCCAGTCAGTTAAAGAAATGTATTTGTGCATGTTTACACATATATTAACACAAGAGTCATTACTAGAACAAGCATTTGCTCCATTTAAGTCACTGACTTGATTTACTTTAACCATAGGACGAATATTTTTGCTATGTTGACAAGCGTTCAAAGCTCCATTTGAATTAGTGCCCATATCATCCAAGGCCGATGAAAGTAAGCTTGTAGGAGTAGGATGCAATGATATTTGTCAAAGCTGTGAAAGTGAAAGTTGTTCAATATGCTCCATTCGAGCCATTAATTGATGAATCAAAACTGTTAAGTCACAACCGGAAAGCGTACTTTTGGGGACGAAAGCGCTTATGGTGGCTTAATCCTCACTTGGTGGAGTTTTTGTTTGCTTTCCATGTGATTTGGATTATCTGCAATAAATATTTTTGGAAAGGAATCCATTTGCTGAGCGGTTTCCTGGATTTTGTGGTTTTTGGTCTTTTTTGTTTCATTAATAGGAAATGTAAGTGCAAGAGGAGACTTTTGGATACCCCAGAGGAATTCCCTACCACTAACACTAATTTTGATGTGGGAGAAGGTCTCCCCAGACCCCCCCCCCAAGGATGCTTCATTAGAAACCTGACACAGTTGAACCTATACCCAAAAAGCCTGACAAGTTTTTAGTTGCTCTGAAGGATCAGAAACACTGGAGCAAGGGCCCAGCAGTAGATTCTGTGATTGTGTTGGCAGCCACTGAGAATGAGCTTGCTGAAGAAATCTCCTCTGTCCATCCACTGAACATAGAGTCAAGTGCTTTGGACAGATTTGGGTCTACACTTCCTCTACTTTCTTTATGAGCCTGCTTAATTATTTGGCACATTTCACGTTTTCAAATAGACATTGTAAAAGAGATCTCCCATGGACCTTTACTGCAGATCAGAAAAAGACCTTTGATTCTCTGCTGGCTACCCTACAATCTTTATCCAGCACTTCTATGTGTCTTATCTGTAATGCTACAGAGGGTGCATCTAGGGCAGCTGGAATGGGCATTTCTATTAGAAGACACACCTGGATATGGTTATAACTTATGTGACATTGCAGAGCACTGTAAGATGTCTTTCATCAATACTCCTTATGATAGCTCAACCTTGTTTGGTCCAAAAGTGAAGGAAACCCATACATGTCAAGCAGAGCACCTCACTGGACCTTTTCAAGAGAAATCTTGATGAGTGGATGGGAAATAGAAAATTCACCCAAGGGATCACTCTAGTGGCTTTACTTGACAGAGGCACTGGGAACTAAGGTCGGGTGGCATGATGCCAGGGGTAATCCTATGGGCTAGGCTTGTAAAGGCCCCAGGGCCATTAGCCTAGTACACAGCTGTGAACCTATAAAACTATTTCCAGGAGTGAAAAGTATTGCAAATCTCTATCTGCCATAGGGATCAAGTTCTTGACCCCTCAAAGGACTTTCTCAGGGATTTTTATCCAACTCTCCTAGAGAATGAACTCCCCTTGGCAGAGGGAAAAATTCTCATAATAGACATTGCTCAAGAGGCAGAGATGGTCCATAAAATCATGGCTTCAGATATCCATTCTCTGAGAAACCTTTCCAGCACTCCTGAAGGGTTGGAACCACATAGAAAACATACCGAAGAAGCCTGTATACGAGCTCCATTTATTGCAGTAAAAACACACCAAGATTAAATGCTTTTGTCTTTCACACAGACCACTTCATCAGAATAAAGCACACTGCTTTGAAAACCATCTCTATACCAGAACATGTTACATAATACATAAAACTGAGCTAGTTATTCACACTGCACCAGATATCTGGACTCCTGAAGGGTTGCCTGACTGTCCCTCTCTGGAGACAGTTGCGGGAGTGTATCTCTACATCCACTGGCCTGGATGTCCATCACTCAAGACAAGTGAATGCTGGGAGCAATTTCCAGAGGCTACCTTATTCCTTTTCATTTTTTCTCCATTACATTCCATAAAAATTCCATAAAAATTCCCAATGTTCTACCCTCACAAAGAAAGGAAGCCATTTAAGAGATAATAAAGCTTCTAAACAATCAAGTCATCCAAAGGTCCACCAGACCAGAAAGGATACAGAATTTACTCAAGGTTCTTTTTAGTGCCAAAGAAAAACAGGGACCTAAGACCAATCTTGGGACTAAGCTGCTTAAACAAGTATGTCAAACAGACAAAATTCTGCTTGGTCACAGTTCAATCCATCCTCCTGCTCTTAAGGGAAAACTACTGGATGTGCTCAATAGATCTCTAGGATGCATACTACCACATAAAAATGGGCAGGTGATCCAGGAGATATCTCCACTTTCAGCTAGGAGCCAGTCACTTACAATTCAGGGCTCTGCCCTTTGGACTCACCATAGCCCACTGGGTATTTACCAAATGCATGACAGCAGTACAAGCTCAATGACTTCAGGAGTTCAGAGTTCAAAGTACTCCCCTACTTGGATGACTGGCTCATCATTGCACCTTCCGGGGATTTATTCATTCAAGCCATGGACTCCTTACTCCACCTATGTAATGACTTGAGAATAACAGTCAGTCTACAGAAATCCAAAGTGCAACCAGTTCAATCTCTGGAATTAATCAATGCACTTCTAGACACAAGATCTCTGATGGCAAGACTCCCTCATACACAGATCTCATCCCTGCACCAACAAGATCATCAAGTTTTATCCTACTGGAAGTCACCTGCCAGTTTGTTTTCATATTTTAGGGTACATACCTGCTTACATTATGTTGATTCCATTATCCAGATTCCATATGTGCGTCCCTCATTGGCCCTGGTGGTCAAATGTCAATCAGACAACATCCGGTGCCACATCCAATCATCAGCACAAACATTTGCAGAAATCACATACAATGGTGGATAAATTCTCTATACCTTCAGGAGGGCCACCCTTTAATTCTCATCCCTCACAGACCACAATGACCTAGGATGCCTCCCAGTTAGTGTGGGAGACATTATCTGAGATGGACTGTCCAGAGTACCTGGTTTCAAACAGACAACAATCTTTACATTGAAATTTTGGAGATGAGAGCAGTCATCCATTTTTGCTGGACTTTCAGGGCTCTCTCTTTGAGTGTGATCTCTGTCCAGACAGACAGCATGGATGTAGCATGGTATGTCAATAAACAGGGGGGAGCAAGCTCCTACACCTTGTGTCGAGAGGCCATGAGAGTGTGGCAGTGGGTGATATCTTCTTACCTCTTACTTATATTAATGCACATCCTGGGGATGTCCAATATTCTTGTGGACATGCTGAGCAGATCCATTCTACTTCTTCACAAGAACTCCCTCAATCCATTGGCAATGGAGCAGATTATCAGCCTTTTAGGCCAACCTTGTTGTGATGTCTTTGCATCTTCCCTAAATACCAAGTGCAAAAAGTTTTTTGCTCTAATTCCCACAAGGGAGGAGTCATCACAGAATGCTTTAATGCATCCTTGGCCCATGAGACTACTTTACACCTTTCTCCCAACAAAGTTGAATGCAATGTTCTACAGAAAGCATCAGCGTTGAAGGTCAAAGTGATACTCATTGGCCCTTTTTGACTTTGACAAGTGTGGTTTCTTTTCCTCTGGCCTCATCTAGTTCACCCTCCATGGGTGCTGGGCTTGGACCTAAACTTACTGTCTCAACCAGTGGGGTTACCTCACCCAAACATTCAGGACTTCAAACTGTCCTCATGGTTTCTGCAATTCTAATGATGGTTCTACAGTCCAGGTTTTCCCTTCTGTTATCCACATTCTATCTTCCTCTCAAAGACCTTCCACCAGGAAACTATATAAGAGCAAATGGAAAAGGTTTCTGCTTAGGCTATGGAGAAAAACACTGGCCACTTTTCAGCCCCTCTCCCTCAGTTTTATATTGTCTGGCATACCTTTTTCAGTGTGGGGCCAGCTATTCCACTATCAATGTTCATTTCTCCAAAATCTCTTCCTTCTATATGGGGGAAGAACATACACCCATAGTTTTTCTTAGATTATCCAAAGCTTTTCTGCAGGACACTTTTCTTCTTCACCCTCTGTCAAAGATCCAGTTCCTCCAAGGGACATTTCATCTGTTTTGCAGTTTATGACTGTCCTCCCTTTGAACCTGCTACTTAAGCTGACATTAACTTTCTGTCCTGGAAGACTTTATTTTTGTGTCTGTCACCTCTGTCAGGCAAATGTCTGAACTATATGTTCTTTCCTCAAAACCTCCCTATCTCATTTTTCACAAAGACAGACCTCTCAAAAGTGGTGTCCAAATTATCCATTAGTAAGTCCATAACATTTTCCCATTTTCTTCCTAAATTTCTCAAACAAGGGTGAATACACCTTAAATTTGCTAGATGTTCACCACCAGATGCATGTTTATTTGCATTGAACAAATCTTTCAGAAAATCTGATCAATTATTTGCCTCCTTTTCTAAAGCCAAATTGGAAACAGTAGTGACTGGCTCAGTGCATTTCTTTTGTTTACAAAGATAAGCGGTTATCACTTTCTTTGACCCCCATAAAGCTCTTTCAACCAGATCTGTGGCTTCTTTTACATGCTTCTTTTCTAGTGCCCCTATTGATGATAAATGTCCTGCAGCTACCTGGTCAAAAGTCCATACCTTCATCTCATATTATAAATTGGATATCCAGTCCAGATGCAAAGCTTCCTTTGATTCAGCTATGCCCAGGAATATCCTTGCATGAGACTACCAAGTACAAAAGTAGCTGGGGACTCTGTCCTATCCGTTAAGGAATGAACAGAAATGACAACATCAGATACAAAAGTTATGTACTTACCATAACATTAGATTGTGTTGCTTCATTCCATCCATTCCTCAACTATTTGCCCTCTATCGCCCACCTTATCTTTTGTAAGTAATGTTTCTTTAACGTCTTCTCATTATGAAATAGATCTAGCTGACTTTGCCTTGACTCCTGAAGGTTAAGCCTGCCTTTTCACGTATTTTTATTGTAGATACTCTCCTTTTCATTTTAAAGTATTTTATGTTTCCATCATGTGCTCCTAAAAATGTTTCAGATGTGTTTTGGGTGAGCAAACTCATTCTGAGGTGGTGCATTCTGTGCTTGGGGATTAAGGGCAGGGGATGAGTCTGAGCACTAGATCCAAAGCTTTCAAGTGGCTGAAGCTGGATCTGAGGTTGAATCTGACATCCATCTGTTGAGGAATGGATGGAATATGCCAGTACCAATCTAATATTATGGTAAATACATAACTTTTATTTTGAGTACATGTGCATGAAAGCAGAAAACAATCTGGTGAAGCAGATATGTGACAGGCCATAAGAAAGCAAGAGCAAATGAGGGCATCCAGCAAAGAGATGGACAGATTGTGTGAGAAAAGACCTATAACAGTCAGGCTTGACTGTTGATGAAGTTGGAGATGGCCCTTGATTTGAGAGAGATAGAGACAGTTGATGAGGCACCTTGACCCCATGTAGAAGATGGGAAAAGGAGGGTTGATGAAAGCAATCTTTCCTGATGGCCTGTGACAGATCTATTCTGGAATACAGGGATGCAGAGGAGAAGGAAGGAAGCTATTGTCTAGGTGAACAATATGTGCAAGGAGAGCTTTGTTGTGACTGCTTGAATTGCTGAATGTGCTGAACTCAAATACCATACATATCTCACAAGGTCTTTTTACATGTTGTATTCCAGTTAAATATGTGTAGCCCCCCCAATCTATTTACATGAATGTATGTAAATGCATCAGCAAGATCCAATGTTTGTGTATAGTTCATAAAGCTTTGGACAGGATGAGAAATTAAAGTTTATGGTGTATTTAAAAAAATGTGGAATTATAAACAGACTTTTTAAAGTAATAAAAGCCACATGCAATAATAGTTATGTTACAGTATTAGTAAATGACTGGATTAGTAGAAGGATTGGGGTTGGTAGAGGACCTAGAAAAGGTGGCCTAATGAGTGGGGTTCTGTTTGCTTTACTACTGAATGCAGTGGCAAGTGAGATTTAGGTAAGACTGATAACAGATCACTGTAAGGTATGTCATGAAGTGAAAATACCTGTATTTGTGTCTCATTCTGATGATGTAATAATAGTAAGACAAAACAATGAATGAAAAAGAATTTAATAGAAATTCATAAAAGGTTAAAGGATGCGGGGCTAAATAAAGAAAACAAGTAAAAAAATATGTGATACAGTAAATATTGGGGGAGTTAGTTTCCAAATAATATAATTCCTTTACTGGGGGTTAGGCTTACTAAATGAAAAGTGGTATTAGAATAATTGTATACATTAATAGATGAGGTAAAAGCAGCTTGTGTTATGGAGAACATTTAGTTTGTCTTTGACAAGGAAAGTATACCTAATTAGGACACTTAAGCAGTGTGTGTATGATACAAAAAGTAAAGAAAAAGAAGAGCCATGGGTTATATACTCTCTTTCAATTGTTAACTTTCAAACTGTATTCTTCATGCTAAATTCTTTTGTATTTTTCCTTGTTGCATTAACTCAGACTTTATATCTTACAATAAATTTATGTATGTAGTTACCATGGAGCTTTTCTCCTCGGGTCTCCACTGAAAATGGGCTTCTGGCTCAGCTGGACTAACCAGGTTAACAAATGTCAAATAAATAAATAAATAAAATTATATTTAGAAAAAAATGTGGAGCAGGTTTGAATCCTGTTAACAGAGAAGTGTTATTAATGACTGAAAAAGAACAGGGTTTAGGATTAATAAATCCAGGTGTGTGTAGCATCTTTGTACTGACATTGAATTTTAGAGATGTAGGAAAGAAGAACAAAATAAGATTATAGCAACTAGTTTTAATGAGAAATATAAGAATTTTGGGGAAAATATAAAAGAAATGAAAAGAAAGAAACAGAATGAAAATGAAGAAATGAAGGAGAATAAAAAAATCGAGTAAGGAAGATTTGTATAGGGAATATAGAAGCAAATAGGAGGTGGTACTTGTTTATGATGAGGGATTTTTTCTTTGCAAACCCTTGAGATGATTTTAGATGAGAATATGATTATAGCTGCAAAGTAACTGAAAACATTGGCATCTGTGTTAACATGTCTGGCAGGAGATTTGTGCATATTCTTAGATTAACTTATATTGTATGCCAGCATGCCTAATTGTAAAAATGTAAATAAGTTTAAAATGTCAAGTCTTTCCCTGTTTAAACAGACTGCTTAAAGAATCTGTCATTGCCTTGATACACTTCTAACTGCGCATGTTTGAGAAGGACATTCTAAAGTACAAACTGTGGAGAATCAGCTCAGCTGAGCAGTGAGTGATGTCATTGGAATGTTCCTTGTTCCTAGAATATGAATTAAACAGCTGATTAACAGAAAAATAATCTTTTTCAGATGAATGTTATATTTTGAAATTGGACACTTGAGACTGTGAAGCTGTACAGTTTGTTAAGTACTGAGTAGTCAGTGAACACCAAGAAAAAGAGAACTCACCAAGAAAACTGTGAGCTTACCTTGATCTTGCTATTAAATCTTAGAGTAGATCAGGGACATTATTTCTTTAGTTAGAGTAGGAAAGTTTAGTTATTAAGACAGAGTTTTTCTTGAATAATGGATTCCTATCCTGCAGTTTGATTTACATTTCTGGTGATTGAATTCTAATGTTTATTGAGAGTTATTGATTTTCAATTTTGTAATAAGTTTTACTTAATATTAAATATTTTTCACTATTTTACATTGTGGCTGGAAACCAGTGTTTTTCTTTAGGGATTAGAGAGTGCTTCTGCCTGTTTGATACTCCCCAGGTCATCCCAAGGCGTGGCTGTTCTGGTCATATCTATCATTTATTTTGATAATTAATTTTCATAATTGGACACCCCCTTTGAAGGGCATGAAGACCCTTTGATTGGTGGCAGCGTTTTTGTATTTATTTTAAGGAAAGAAACACAGCTGGAAATCTGTGTCAGGCTCTCTCAGAAGTGTTTGGATGTGTGAGATTTTGAGTGTGAGTGTATCAGAGGTCTTAAACTGGGATACTTTGCTCTGAAGTATGTAATAAGAAAATACATTTGTGTGGACAGATGTGTATAGTCCAGTCCCAGAAAAATATAGAGCATGCTCCTTTTGTGCTCTTACAGGAAAATTGTGAAAATATTATTTCTGTTTAAGTGTCTCATATTGGAGTCAGTAGTGAGGATTAAAACTCCTTAGTTAGTGACCCAGCATAATAATGAATGTCATTTAATTGTTGGCAGTCTGGTGAAATATGGTTGGACGTGACATTAATTAGTGGCAGTCCGGTGGGATATAGCCGGACATCACATTTATTGGTGCCAGCAGTGTGGGATTTTTAATTGAATTCCAGTAGCCTGTGGGTAGTTGTCATTAAGGTGTGCATTCTTGACAGCTGCTAGGTAAACATTTAGAATTTCAATTCGTCACAGTTTTATTTATTTTTTAGTTAGTCAGTGATAGCAGGCAAGGATGACAGCAGAAGATTTTAGCAAGCTGACAAAGCTCCAGTTAGCTAAGGAGTGTGAAGTCAGAGGACTGGTGTGTGCCAACTTGACCAAGGAAGCAATTATTTCATCTTTGATTCCAGCCTCAGCTCAGACCAGCCATTCTGAGGATATCCAGTTTGGTGCTGGTGATGTGCAGCCAGTCAAGACAGGACAGTCCACATTTAATTCAGAGGACCTGAGAATCCATCTGGAGTTAGAGAGACTGTGCCTAGAGGCTGAGGAGAGAATGCAATGCCGGGAGGCTGATGAAAGGGAGAAGCAGTGCTGATATCAACTGGAGGCTGCAGAGAAACAGCATCAACATGAATTGGAAACCAAACATCTTGAACTGGAATCAACAGAGAAACTGAGGCGTTTAGAAGCTAAGGACAATGAGAGACTGCGCCTGCATGAAATGGAGCTTCAAACCATTTGAGAGGGTCATGGAGGCAATGAGGAAGGGAATAACTGGACCCCAGAAGCTGAAAAGGTCAGTAAACTTCAGTACAGGGATGAGGATAACTTGATAGTTTTATTTATATTTTTGAAAGGGTAAGTAGACAATATGATGTTGACCATGAGCTCTGGGTTCAGCCCCTGACTCCCTTACTCCATGATAAAGCTGTTCAGGCTGCAGCAGAATTAAATGATGTAGATTGTTTGAATTATGACAAAATGAAATGTTGCTTGACTGACTGTTTCAAACTTGCACCTCAAGCTTATAGAGAAAAGTTTCATGAACACAGATGCAAGGCAGATAAAAGTGTATGTGATTATGTTGCTGATTTAAACATTTACTTTCACAGATGGGTGAGTGGGAGTAAGGTCATCACTTCTGAGGGACTGGCAGACCCTTTGGTGAGGGAACAAACCCTCTGTACTTTGCCTTATGACATGAGAGTCTGATTAACAGACTTTGAGTGCAACTCTGCAGAGGAGTTGGGAAGAAAAGGGGATCCCTACTTGGCAAGCAGAGCACCACTGTATAGGAGAGGGACACCCAGTGCTGTACATGGACATAAAAGAACCCATGGGGGTAGACTAAACCCCTCCAACAGTGTACACCAGTAATGGGGGAAACTACTAATCCAAGTGCATGGTTAGGGATTAGATGTTTCAAGTGTAACCAGAGGGGACATGAAGCAGTCAAATGTCCATTGAGGCAAGGTGAGAAACAGAAGGTGAGGGAGCCAGCAAGATGTGATGACAAATTGCCAGTGGTAAGTTGTTTAGAAACAACTGGGGTGGCAAATTATCACCAAAATTTATATCCAATCTTAGTAGATGGTAAACGGGTAACTGCTAAGAGGGACACAGCTTCTGATATAACCACTGTGAGGCCTGCAGTGTTAGAGAAGAGCAGTGCTTGCTTGGACAGTCCACTCCAGTCAGAGCTTTGGGTGGGACCCTATTCCAAATACCTTTGGCCAGGGTTCATCTTGACTGGGAAGCTGGAAGAGGAAGTAAGCAAGTAAGTGTGTTCAAGGCTATTGTTGCAGATGTCCTGATAGGGAATGACTTTGATGATGCAGTACCTTGTGTGCATGCAGTGACATGCAGTGACATGCAGTCAGGCTTGGAGAAAGGCATGTAGGTCCAGTAGTCTGGGATAGACCCAGAAAGATCTCATACCTGAAGCTGAGACTGGCATGGTGGCTGTTTCAGAGAAGGTGCTATCTGGTAGCAGCAAGTCTAAATGTGAGCCACAGCTGCTGGTGGGTACAAGTACTGGTGTTCAAAAGAAAAGAACCAAGAACCACAAGTAGTGAAGGTAGAGGCCCAGGAACCAAAAAACAAAACAAAGTCCAAACCACAAATCCAATTTACTGACAGCAAAAACAGACGAAATGCAGGTGTATAGTCCAGTCGCAGAAATCTAGAACATGTTCCTTTTGTGCTCTTACGGGAAATTGTGAAAATATTATTTCTGTTTAAGTGACAGTCACATATTGGAGTCAGTAGTGAGGATTGAAGGTCCTTGGTTACTGACCGAGGATAATAAGGGACGTTATTTAATTGTTGGCAGTCTGGTGAGATATAGCGAGATGTCACAATACCTATAAGGAAAAGAATAGTAAAATGTCAAACAATCCCAGTACGGCAGGATTTTATAAGGAGATTCTTACTAGATGAATTACCGGTGAAAGATAATAGAATGTATAAAATGAAAGAAGTAACATTATATTATTTCTGTGGACAAGAACTGTCAAAACATGTTTCTGAGGGGTGCATAAATGGTAAAAAGTTTAGTAATTGCTGATTAAAGAAAATTGGATGAAAAAATTAAAAGTTTAGAGCAGATAACCACAAATATGACTTTGTATAGGTACTATTAACAAATTAAGGAAGAAAAGATACAGGGAATAGATTAAGTGCTCTTTGAGGTGACATGGGAAATCTGAAAAGTTAGAGCAAACAAACTCTTGTTTAATACGAAGTGGGTTTTGCCAGAAACTTTGGAAAAAATCAGAATGCGGTTGTGGTGAAAAGGGTGGGGGATTGTAATGTTTTTTTTCTTTTAGTCTGAATACATGTTAAAGAAAAATATAAGTGCTTGAAAATGTAAATAAATGAATAATGTAAATATGTAAGTAATGGTTATATAAAGAGAAATGATATGTATCTAGCTATTTATATCCATATCTGATGGATGTTGAAAAGTACAGGGGGATATTTTACATCTACCTGAGCTACCTGCAGCTGAGGCAGATGGAGCTTCAGTACTCCAAAATTGTTGTATATCCAGAATTCTAATGAACAATTTCTTTGGGACTGAAATTTAGTTGGTTAACACCATATTCATCTGTGTTTGTTGTAATAATCTGGTTTGCTGAATAATACATGTTTAAAACAGAAACTGAGGAAGAAGATCTTGATACAGTACAAAATAAAAAAACAGAATAAAAGAAGAGGGCATTAATTGTGCAGAGGGTAGAGAGTGACCATTTAATAAGTGTTGACAATAATTATGACAACATAAAGAAAACAATTATTTGAGCAGGGCTTTAGCAAATGAAAGTTATAATTCTAGTACTCATGGTTTGGTACCACCCCCACCATGTGATATGGTACGTACTATTGGTGATTCCCAACTGTAAGGGTTAAGAATGTTATACCAATAATTAACTGAGTGCTGGTGACTGTAACAGTCCTACCAGATTATAAAGTAGCAGATGTTTATGATGCACTTTCACATATCATCCACATAAGAAAAGAGTATGGTTTTGTGATTGCCTCTTGTGGAGGTAATGATGTGGGGCATATACCCTCGTCTCACTGTTATTAGCTATTGCTAATGCTGCGAAATTCAATGACAAAAGGTTTTTAATTAACATTTGTTGATATTGTACCTATCAGTTTCGCAAGGTTCAGTGTAGGTATGACTTTGAGACTAACTAATCCATTATGACTGCAGTGTCTGAGAAAAGAAATGTCAGTTACATTTACATGGGAAAACTAGGGGATAGGTTTTAATATGTTAGAAAGGATGCTTATCATCTATGTGGTAGGGGTATCTTACTAGAATTGTTAATGACTTTTGAGGAAGAGCAGTTTGGAGAAGAGAATATACAGACAGGTAATTTGATAAAGAATTTCAGCTGTCATGTGTTTAAGGTGAGGAGAGTACACTATAAGATCAGTGGATTTGAAGCTCTATTAAATTATACCAGTTATATTACTTGAGTTAAAGAAATTTGGTACATCAGCTTCTTGTACTGGTTTGTATGGTTTTGAGGTTTTCATAATCACAAAATAAATAGAACTGGGGGAGGGGGTGTTATCAATATACATCAAAGATGGGATTTATCATCAAGATGTAAAGATGAGTTCCACACTAAAATAGGGGTTCCATAGTAAAACAGTAATGGCTAGCATTTGGCTGTGCAGAAAAACGTTATGACAGCTGTTTTTTATCGATCACTCAACATTAACAGTACAATTACAAACTTGTGAGAAAAACTATGCTTATGCATTGAGGATGAGTATTTATTTATCGCTAGTGATATTAATGCATCAAACATTTATCAGAGGAAGATCTTTGGAAAAAATAGTAGACTTCTGTCTCTTATTTGATTACAAGCAAATTGTTAAGGTTCCAACATTTGCTATTTTAAGATCCCATCATTGTAACAGGTTGTTCATCTATTTGTAGCACTGATAATTCAGCTTATCTCGGTGTGAAATGGAACTTTAGTTGCATGTTTAAGATCTCTAAAGAACTATGAAAATTTTATTACGGTAATGATTCCCTTATGTTGAATGACATAAACAGCTAGAAATAGGAAGGATAATGTGTAGGAAATCCATTTCAGAAAATTATTTTGTGATTCCATAATAGATGTATTGCTGTGGAGATCAAATCACAAAATCAAAAGAGGAATTCATTTCTGTTGCCCCCTGGAGGTAATGAGCACTTCAAAAATGTCTTTGTAAGACAAAATATTTTTGGAAACTGTTAGATTTTATGAATATAAATCTGAAATTAATTATGTTGTAAATATGCTGAAAGAAAAGGCTTGCTTAAATGCAGAAACAAAGTTTAAGTAATATGTGATCAGCAGTCATACTAAATGACCATGGCTTGGAAAAGGAAGTTGCTGAATGGACATTCTTCCCTTACAGACTCAAAACAGGATGTATGCAAGAGCAAAAATACAAAATCTGCTTTTAAAGAATGGACATTTTTCCCTTACAGACTCAAACAGGATGTATGCAAGAACAAAAATGCAAAATTTGCTTTTAAAGAACAATGACATGTTATTCTTCATAAAAAACAGGATATGCTTATCAGCATTGACATAAGAACATATGTTTCTATACACAGATTCAAATAGAATACAGGACAATGTGTTTCCTCAAAAATATGTTTTTCTTCATAAAAAACAGGATATGCTTATCAGCATTGGCACAAGAACATATGCTCATATACACAGATCCAAATAGAATACAGACAATGTGTTTCCTCAAAAATATGTTTTTCTACATGGACATTAGGACACTGTTACAGGATATTCACACTGTCAGAAAAGCTGGTTTCTTACAAGACATTGTTAAACAAGGAAGCTTAGTATTGTTTCTACAGGATACAGAACAATGTGTTTCCTCAAAAATATGTTTATGCATGACTAAAAAGTGTATATAAAAGAGCTGTATAAATCCAGCTATGGTAGAGGTTTGGTAGGGACACAAGTCCCAAGGTAAATGTTATATCTCTCACATCATCTGTACTATATGAGAAGTAAAGTTGGAACAGTACTTTTAAGCTGTAACGTTTGTCCAGTTTGGTTTATTATAAAAGTTATTGGTTACTGCTCTTAAAGTCAGATGCTGTATCAGTGTATATTCTGCAAGTTTCTGTATGCAACAGACTGTGAATGCAATTATAACCAGACTTTGATTCCAGCCAGCAAGACTGAGTGTCTTAAGAACACTGCAGATCCATCACCAAGCAGTAAGCAGAGAGAGCTCAAAATATTTTTTCAATGGCGAGGCAGCTGAGTGACTAGCTCCATGTAATTTTTCAATGGCAAGCTAGCCTGCACTTGAACCTACAATCTGAAGGAGTGATGGTAAGCCCTGCAGAGGGTCACTTCATTCAAATTGCAGTAACTAACATTTGTACGTATGTGTAAATCCTAAACAGAAGTATTCCAGTTTATGCAGCTTGCAGTAGTAAAGTTTTTTAGACGTCTACAATCCGGAGTGAGACTAGTTCAAGAAATTCGCAGTGCCATAAATTCTTCAAGAAAAGGGGGATATCCACTAGCCCATCATTCCACTGCCTGTTGTGCTTTCCCAGCTTCTCAAGTGACTTTGAAAAATTTCCAGCCATCTGCAACAACAGCCTGATCACCTGTTTTCTTGCTAACTGGTAAGACTTTTTCTCGTCACATTTTTAGTATGGTTGCTATTCGACAGTATGGATATTTTCATGCATAATTTAAGCAAATGTAAAAAATTGCTATGTTGGTATACACAGCACATTAGTAAATGTAAAACCTTATTAGGGCAGGTTGATAGTAAGGCATTATGCAAATGTATTACAATATTTGACTGGTATCTCAAAGAAAACCATGTGGAATATGACAAATGTTTATTGTGTGCTTCAACAAAAACTGCATTTTGTGTATTATGTCATAAAATAATATTGCATCATATTGCTAAAAAAATAGACTGTAAAGACAGATCTGAAGAATTAACTAAGGGTAAAGTGTTTCCATTACATTCTGATGTTGAACAGTTATGTCCTGTCATCACATGTGAGTCAAATCAGTTACTGATAGAACCCCTAGTACATTTTGTTACAAAGGAATGTAGTAAACTTCTAAAAGACATACACAATGAGTTCAGGAAGCTTAGACAAGTTATACATACATCTTTTCAAAAGTGCATAGGAGTTTCAAATTCAGCAGAACAGCCTACTAAAGAATGTCAGAAAGACCATACAACATCACAGGAAATTCAACAGAAGTTGCAGGATAAAGAAAATAAATTAGCTGAACTGACAGAGACTGGGAACTTCCTGCATACACAGCTAATCTGTGCAAAAGAAATATATTTTATAATATGTTTATGTTTTGAAAATGGTTAAACATACATGGTAGGATGGTAGGATCTGATGTCTGGGCAAATCATTCTTAAATGTTTTACTTTCATTCAGTTAAAGCAAGACATCTATCAGTACTACAGTAAAGTAAAGCACATGAATACCATTCATTAGCATAGTCAAAAGGTAAACAAAACTGTTCTAGTGTATAAAATTAAATAAAAATAGATGAGTAAAAATTTAAAGTCACAAGACTGACATGCTTGTATAAAGATATACAGATACAAGACAGACATGCATGTGTGTTCTTTTCATTTAGAGTACATCTGTTACAATACACAAGAATAACAGTCAGACAACAGCAAATATAAATAATATAAATATAAATGTGTTGGTTAAACTAATATCTATTTTGTTTTTTACAATTTGTTTATAATTATATAGTAACACCAAACAGTTAAAGTTCTGAATTTTAAAAAGAAAATCACAGATGATATTAGTCAAACAGTCTTTGTAAAATTAATGGCAGGACAGTTAAATAGTTAAATAAATAAAAAAAAATTACTGAAATCCATGTAAGGTAATTGTAAAATGATGTATATTTATGTTGTATAAATGCATAGTTATGCAAATCACAATCACATTAAAGGAAAAATGCCAAAAGAATTAACTATAGTTTACAGAGTATGAAATGTAAGCTCAGACCTTCCTAGACTGAATGAATAGTTACAGGAAATGCTGGAAAGATAAGATAAACAACAAGACTGATTGCCAGATAAGTAGCTTGAGTTTTTCTAAAGCATCATTGTTATTAAAACATAATTGTTAAAATATTTACAGGCAACACTATTTGGTAATTGTAATAAAATGCCACAATTGTGCATAGATGTCACTGATAATCTGTTTGCAAGTAAATGTTAAAAGGACAAAAAAACCCTCAGTTGCATCAAGTACAGCCAGCAAATGGGCTATAGTATATATACAGTTCAAATCAATTATGCAGGAGGGTGTAAATGCCTACTAGTCGTAGTAAACAGCAAAAGCTTTATAAAAAATTATCAAATCAGACAAAAGTTCATAATTTAATAAAATAAATGTATAACCAAAGTGTTGGGCTGACATACATTCTATTATCACAGCATAGGGCAGGTAAACAGTGCTGAAGTACTACAGGGGGAGGGGCACTTTCTCAGTTTTACACTGACTGTATAAGCAGTACTGAACAAGGGTCTGAAATAAAGCTACAGAAAAAATAAACAAGGGTCTGAAATAAAGCTACATAAAAATAAATAATAAGGGTCTAAAATAAAGCTACAGGAAAAAAAAATATCTCATTCATTCTTGACAATACTCTTTTAGGTAGAGGGAAAAACAGGTATTAGTGTATTAGAAATACTGGTAAACTGGATTAAACCTGACAGGATAAGATATTTTACAAGTTGTTAATAGCTATCATAATGGTTATTATTGTATTGTTTAGTATTAAATTGTATTTACAACCTGTTAAACTGTAAAGCTATACAAGAGATAGTTAAAAAAACAAGAGATGGCTTAAAACTGATTACAGCTATACAAAAGAGAGTAAAGATATGTAAAAAATTGAATAAGAATGGTCACTATTTCAATATGTTTTGACAAAACAATGTTGGTATAAAAAAGCATGAATATTTTAATTGCTGAGTATGTAGTTTAAAATAACATGACATATGCATTTGGTGTCAATTCCACTAGATATTTCTAAAGAGACAAACATTTTCCAAGATTTTGCTTAATATTAATGTTATTAAATTTGTAAGATTAGACTAAATGTACTTTATAGTCATTGTATGTACAAATGCAGAAGAATTCAGTACAAATTAAATAACTGTCTAGTAATAAATATGTGTGAAAAAACATGTTATAAAAAAAGTGGGTCCAGTATACCTAGTAAATTGAAATGCATAAATAGCAAACAGTCTGTGTAAATACATCCTGTACAGGATACATTGTAATAAGTTCAAAACTAATTTGTCAAGTTGTAATATCATTGGTTTTACCCCAGTAAAATAACTGCTTTCAAATATTTATTATCTAAGCCCAGTTCAGTACTTTACCAAGATGTTAATGGGCAGTTCAAAGACATGACCACAATGTTATGGTTAAAAATGACATTGAAATTGTGTGTTTTCAGTAGTGTATAAATGCTTGCAGTAGCACATGGTTACTGTCTCTTATAGTTAATTCAACAGTTGCAAAGAGTTAATGAAACAATTCTAAGTCATAAATTAAATTCTGTGATTGCAAAAGAATAAATTGATCATGTTAAAAAAAAAAAAAATAACATTAAAGCAGACACAGCTCATAACTGCTAAAATATTTTCACAGAATGGTCTGCAAAAGAAAAAGTTTTAAATACATTCAGTTTTGGTAGTAATACTTTAATATCATTGTATTAACTATGTAAAATTGCATTTTGATTTGTTGTATCAAACTAAAGGTTTGTTTCTTGTGTTTTCTATATAAAATGTTTTGAGTATGTTTAAAAACAGAGGGAATTGTTAGATTTTATGAATATAAATCTGAAATTAATTATAAATAATAAACAGAGGGTAGGCAAACCAAATACTGACGTTAAGTACGATGGATAGTCCAGCATATATTCAATGCAAAGTGCACACAAAACAACAGCTCCAATACTCCAAAACAAACAATTTTATTACACCAATAATAAATGTAGGTAAGCGCTTTCACCGATATGGCTTCTTCAGACCCATCTATTAAATGTTATACACTTCATTTAAATAGGTTGCTTAGGCGGGAAAAAAGTCTTGTCATACAGGATTTAAAGGTACAATACATTCTTACCCACATCTGCACAATATATAACTATTAAAAATACAATACATTCTTGTCCATACCTGCACAATATATAACAGATTGCTAATATGTTCTCTGTAATAATTATATATTAAACTATCTATTAAAAACAAAACTAGTATACTTCATATTATATGGTCTAAATGCTAGTCAAGAATGCATTCAGCCCTTAACCTACAAGTAAACTCATCACTTTATATATGTGTAGAACATAATCTACAAAAAACACAGAGAATATATGTATATATACAAATATAAAAATATAAAAACATATAAAAAATATTTCTATATAAAAATTATTGAACATCACATAAAATTACCTATACAATTTCCTGGATTTTAAAAATGGTCTCACTGAAACCATAGCATTCAAACCAGGTGGGGTGTCTGACTTAAGTCTAATAATCCAATTAGCTTCCCTAGTTTCAGTAAATGTCCTGACATCACCCCCTCTTGGTCCTGGTGAAATCTGTTCTATTATTAAAAACTGGAAAGAATGCTCATGTCCTTTCTCCATTACATGTCTAGCTAATGCATTGGTCTTCAGGCCAATCCTAATATTGTAAACGTGCTCCCGAATCCGGTCTCTTAACCTCCTATTTGTCTTACCTACATAGAATGAGTCGCATTCTATGCAGGAAGCCAAATAGACCACATTAGAAGATTGGCAAGTGCCCCTAACTTTAAACTGATATTCTCTCATAGAAACAGGGTGTACAAACTTGTCATCCTCACTAATATATTCACAAAAATTACACTCATTGCACTTCACTGTTCCATATCCTAACAACTCCTCACTGTATCTATATTCTGATGGATAGCATAATAACCTTTTTAAATTTTTCTTATTTCTATAAATGAACTTTGGTGCTTCTCCTACAATATCTTTAATTGTGTGGTCTATGGTTAAGACATCCCAATAGGACCTAATAACATCTTTAATATTCCCTACATCACTGGTGAAGTATAGGGAGCATGCCAAACCATTATTCATGACATCACCACTCTTATCCAGGGAGGCATCTGTAGTCAATTCATTACCTATAACATTGGCATTACCAAAATAAGGTGCAGCTCTATTCTCTCTTAATATATTTATGTCCGTGAATCCCCTAGAGATATCCAGCGCAGAATAGCCTCTGGATAAAAACCTACTTTCCAAGTCATTTATCTCATTCTCAAATCCTATGCTTGTTGGATTGTACCTAGATATTCGCATTGCCTGCCCTCTGACTATATTCTGGTAGACATAGCCTGGATGCATGCTCGTCCTATACAGGAGAGAGTTCTTATGGCAATCCTTCCTATATACTCCTGTGTTAACCATACCATTGGATAATCTTTCTACATATACATCCAAGAATGGTAATTTAGTACCTGACCATTCATGGGTAAATTTAAGATACTCACTAATTGAGTTGATATTGTCAATGAACTCTCTCAAATCACTTAAAGTGCCTGTCCAAATCAGGAACAGATCATCTACAAAACGTCTAAAGAACGGCACAAACCTCTTGTAGAATTCCAAGCTGAATATATGAGTGTATTCCCATTCGGCCATAAACAGGTTGGC
The DNA here is from genome assembly GCF_019279795.1 of Protopterus annectens. Taxonomy (NCBI): domain Eukaryota; kingdom Metazoa; phylum Chordata; order Ceratodontiformes; family Protopteridae; genus Protopterus; species Protopterus annectens. The sequence goes on from NC_056726.1 coordinate 1,561,365,667, forward strand.
GTAGCTATTGGCACATGATGTGCCCATAGCCACGCCATCCCTCTGTAAATAATACTCTCCCTCAAAATAAAAAACATTGGATTCGAGTATCAATTCCAAAAGGAACATGACTAACTCAATCTTATTCTCACTCATGTCTGAATTACGTCTCATGTAATTACTCACCATCTCTATACCATCTATATTCGGAATAACTGTAAACAAGGATTGCACATCCATTGTGACGAATGTGAATTCCTGCTCTGATGGCAGAGTCTTCAAAAAATCATTTAAGTCCATAAGAAATTGTTTTGTGTCTCTTAGGACATAGATATTCTTGTCTACTAAAGGTCTAAGCTGATTCTCCACGTATATAGATAGTGGTTCAGTGGACCACCCTCTACCAGCCACTATTGGTCTATATGGGGGGTTATCCAAACTCTTGTGGATCTTAGGAAGTCCATGTAGGATTGGTATCAATGGATACTGTACACACATAAAATCATATAATTGTGGGTCGATACTGTTAGCTACACGTAAATCTTGTAAATTATGCTGAATCCTGCACACAATACTATCAACCTTATCCTTTTCTATGTGCATATAATGTCTATCGTTATTCAACATTGATCTCATTCCATTAATATATTTCAATAACATGTTTTGCAGTTTATGACTGTCCTCCCTTTGAACCTGCTACTTAAGTAGACATTAACTTTCTGTCCTGGAAGACTTTATTTTTGTGTCTGTCACCTCTGTCAGGCAAATGTCTGAACTATATGCTCTTTCCTCAAAACCTCCCTATCTAATTTTTCACAAAGACAGACCTCTCAAAAGTGGCGTCCAAATTATCCATTAGTAAGTCCATAACATTTTCCCATTTTCTTCCTAAATTTCTCAAACAAGGGTGAATACACCTTAAATTTGCTAGATGTTCACCACCAGATGCATTTTTATTTGCATTGAACAAATCTTTCAGAAAATCTGATCAATTATTTGCCTCCTTTTCTAAAGTCAAATTGGAAACAGTAGTGACTGGCTCAGTGCATTTCTTTTGTTTACAAAGATAAGCGGTTATCACTTTCTTTGACCCCCATAAAGCTCTTTCAACCAGATCTGTGGCTTCTTTTACATGCTTCTTTTCTAGTGCCCCTATTGATGATAAATGTCCTGCAGCTACCTGGTCAAAAGTCCATACCTTCATCTCATATTATAAATTGGATATCCAGTCCAGATGCAAAGCTTCCTTTGATTCAGCTATGCCCAGGAATATCCTTGCATGAGACTACCAAGTACAAAAGTAGCTGGGGACTCTGTCCTATCCGTTAAGGAATGAACAGAAATGACAACATCAGATACAAAAGTTATGTACTTACCATAACATTAGATTGTGTTGCTTCATTCCATCCATTCCTCAACTATTTGCCCTCTATCGCCCACCTTATCTTTTGTAAGTAATGTTTCTTTAACGTCTTCTCATTATGAAATAGATCTAGCTGACTTTGCCTTGACTCCTGAAGGTTAAGCCTGCCTTTTCACGTATTTTTATTGTAGATACTCTCCTTTTCATTTTAAAGTATTTTATGTTTCCATCATGTGCTCCTAAAATGTTTCAGATGTGTTTTGGGTGAGCAAACTCATTCTGAGGTGGTGCATTCTGTGCTTGGGGATTAAGGGCAGGGGATGAGTCTGAGCACTAGATCCAAAGCTTTCAAGTGGCTGAAGCTGGATCTGAGGTTGAATCTGACATCCATCTGTTGAGGAATGGATGGAATATGCCAGTACCAATCTAATATTATGGTAAATACATAACTTTTATTTTGAGTACATGTGCATGAAAGCAGAAAACAATCTGGTGAAGCAGATATGTGACAGGCCATAAGAAAGCAAGAGCAAATGAGGGCATCCAGCAAAGAGATGGACAGATTGTGTGAGAAAAGACCTATAACAGTCAGGCTTGACTGTTGAAGAAGTTGGAGATGGCCCTTGATTTGAGAGAGATAGGGACAGATGATGAGATACCTTGACCCCATGTAGAAGATGGGAAAAGGAGGGTTGATGAAAGCAATCTTTCCTGATGGCCTGTGACAGATCTATTCTGGAATACAGGGATGCAGAGGAGAAGGAAGGAAGCTATTGTCTAGGTGAACAATATGTGCAAGGAGAGCTTTGTTGTGACTGCTTGAATTGCTGAATGTGCTGAACTCAAATGCCATACATATCTCACAAGGTCTTTTTACATGTTGTATTCCAGTTAAATATGTGTAGCCCCCCCAATCTATTTACATGAATGTATGTAAATGCATCAGCAAGATCCAATGTTTGTGTATAGTTCATAAAGCTTTGGACAGGATGAGAAATTAAAGTTTATGGTGTATTTAAAAAATGTGGAATTATAAACAGACGTTTTAAAGTAATAAAAGCCACATGCAATAATAGTTATGTTACAGTATTAGTAAATGACTGGATTAGTAGAAGGATTGGGGTTGGTAGAGGACCTAGAAAAGGTGGCCTAATGAGTGGGGTTCTGTTTGCTTTACTACTGAATGCAGTGACAAGTGAGATTTAGGTAAGACTGATAACAGATCACTGTAAGGTATGTGATGAATTGAAAATACCTGTATTTGTGTCTCATTCTGATGATGTAATAATAGTAAGACAAAACAATGAATGAAAAATAATTTAATAGAAATTCATAAAAGGTTAAAGGATGCGGGACTAAATAAAGAAAACAAGTAAAAGAATATGTGATACAGTAAAGATTGGGGGATTAGTTTCCAAATAATATAATTCCTTTACTGGGGGTTAGGCTTACTAAATGAAAAGTGGTATTAGAATAATTGTATACATTAATAGATGAGGTAAAAGCAGCTTGTGTTATGGAGAACATTTAGTTTGTCTTTGACAAGGAAAGTATACCTAATTAGGACACTTAAGCAGTGTGTGTATGATACAAAAAGTAAAGAAAAAGAAGTGTCATGGGTTATATACTCTCTTTCAATTGTTAGCTTTCAAACTGTATTCTTCATGCTAAATTCTTTTGTATTTTTCCTTGTTGCATTAACTCAGACTTTATATCTTACAATAAATTTATGTATGTAGTTACCATGGAGCTTTTCTCCTCGGGTCTCCACTGAAAATGGGCTTCTGGCTCAGCTGGACTAACCAGGTTAACAAATGTCAAATAAATAAATAAATAAAATTATATATAGAAAAAAATGTGGAGCAGGTTTGAATCCTGTTAACAGAGAAGTGTTATTAATGACTGTAAAAGAACAGGGTTTAGGATTAATAAATTCAGGTGTGTGTAGCATCTTTGTACTGACATTGAATTTTAGAGATGTAGGAAAGAAGAACAAAATAAGATTATAGCAAATAGTTTTAATGAGAAATATAAGAATTTTGGGGAAAATATAAAAGAAATTAAAAAAAAGAAAGAATGAAAATGAAAAAATGAAGGAGAATAAAAAAATCGAGTAAGGAAGATTTGTATAAGGAATATAGAAGCAAATAGGAGGTGGTACTTGTTTATGATGAGGGATTTTTTTCTTTGCAAACCCTTGAGATGATTTTAGATGAGAATATGATTATAGCTGCAAAGTAACTGAAAACATTGGCATCTGTGTTAACATGTCTGGCAGGAGATTTGTGCATATTCTTAGATTAACTTATATTGTATGCCAGCATGCCTAATTGTGAAAATGTAAATTATTTTAAAATGTTGAGTCTTTCCCTGTTTTTTAAACAGAATGCTTAAAGAATCTGTCATTGCTTTGATACACTTCTAACTGTGCATGTTTGAGAAGGACATTCTAAAGTACAAACTGTGGAGAATCAGCTCAGCTGAGCAGTGAGTGATGTCATTGGAATGTTCCTTGTTCCTAGAATATGAATTAAACAGCTGATTAACAGAAAAATAATCTTTTCAGATGAATGTTATATTTTGAAATTGGACACTTGAGACTGTGAAGCTGTACAGTTTGTTAAGTACTGAGTAGTCAGTGAACACCAAGAAAAAGAGAACTCACCAAGAAAACTGTGAGCTTACCTTGATCTTGCTATTAAATCTTAGAGTAGATCAGGGACATTATTTCTTTAGTTCGAGTAGGAAAGTTTAGTTATTAAGACAGAGTTTTTCTTGAATAACGGATCCCTATCCTGCAGTTTGATTTACATTTCTGGTGATTGAATTCTAATGTTTATTGAGAGTTATTGATTTTCAATTTTGTAATAAGTTTTACTTAATATTAAATATTTTTCACTATTTTACATTGTGGCTGGAAACCAGTGTTTTTCTTTAGAGATTAGAGAGTGCTTCTGCCTGTTTGATACTCCCCAGGTCATCCCAAGGCGTGGCTGTTCTGGTCATATCTATCATTTATTTTGATAATTAATTTTCATAATTGGACACCCCCTTTGCAGGGCATGAAGACCCTTTGATTGGTGGCAGCGTTTTTGTATTTATTTTAAGGAAAGAAACACAGCTGGAAATCTGTGTCAGGCTCTCTCAGAAGTGTTTGGATGTGTGAGATTTTGAGTGTGAGTGTATCAGAGGTCTTAAACTGGGATACTTTGCTCTGAAGTATGTAATAAGAAAATACATTCGTGTGGACAGATGTGTATAGTCCAGTCCCAGAAAAATATAGAGCATGCTCCTTTTGTGCTCTTACAGGAAAATTGTGAAAATATTATTTCTGTTTAAGTGTCTCATATTGGAGTCAGTAGTGAGGATTAAAACTCCTTAGTTAGTGACCCAGCATAATAATGAATGTCATTTAATTGTTGGCAGTCTGGTGAAATATGGTTGGACGTGACATTAATTAGTGGCAGTCCGGTGGGATATAGCCGGACATCACATTTATTGGTGCCAGCAGTGTGGGATTTTTAATTGAATTCCAGTAGCCTGTGGGTAGTTGTCATTAAGGTGTGCATTCTTGACAGCTGCTAGGTAAACATTTAGAATTTCAATTCGTCACAGTTTTATTTATTTTTTAGTTAGTCAGTGATAGCAGGCAAGGATGACAGCAGAAGATTTTATCAAGCTGACAAAGCTCCAGTTAGCTAAGGAGTGTGAAGTCAGAGGACTGGTGTGTGCCAACTTGACCAAGGAAGCAATTATTTCAGCTTTGATTCCAGCCTCAGCTCAGACCAGCCATTCTGAGGATATCCAGTTTGGTGCTGGTGATGTGCAGCCAGTCAAGACAGGACAGTCCACATTTAATTCAGAGGACCTGAGAATCCATCTGGAGTTAGAGAGACTGTGCCTAGAGGCTGAGGAGAGAATGCAATGACGGGAGGCTGATGAAAGGGAGAAGCAGTGCTGATATCAACTGGAGGCTGCAGAGAAACAGCATCAACATGAATTGGAAACCAAACATCTTGAACTGGAATCAACAGAGAAACTGAGGCGTTTAGAAGCTAAGGACAATGAGAGACTGCGCCTGCATGAAATGGAGCTTCAAACCATTTGAGAGGGTCATGGAGGCAATGAGGAAGGGAATAACTGGACCCCAGAAGCTGAAAAGGTCAGTAAACTTCAGTACAGGGATGAGGATAATTTGATAGTTTTATTTATATTTTTGAAAGGGTAAGTAGACAATATGATGTTGACCATGAGCTCTGGGTTCAGCCCCTGACTCCCTTACTCCATGATAAAGTTGTTCAGGCTGCAGCAGAATTAAATGATGTAGATTGTTTGAATTATGACAAAATGAAATGTTGCTTGACTGACTGTTTCAAACTTGCACCTCAAGCTTATAGAGAAAAGTTTCATGAACACAGATGCAAGGCAGATAAAAGTGTATGTGATTATGTTGCTGATTTAAACATTTACTTTCACAGATGGGTGAGTGGGAGTAAGGTCATCACTTCTGAGGGACTGGCAGACCATTTGGTGAGGGAACAAACCCTCTGTACTTTGCCTTATGACATGAGAGTCTGATTAACAGACTTTGAGTGCAACTCTGCAGAGGAGTTGGGAAGAAAAGGGGATCCCTACTTGGCAAGCAGAGCACCACTGTATAGGAGAGGGACACCCAGTGCTGTACATGGACATAAAAGAACCCATGGGGGTAGACTAAACCCCTCCAACAGAGTACACTAGTAATGGGGGAAACTACTAATCCAAGTGCATGGTTAGGGATTAGATGTTTTAAGTGTAACCAGAGGGGACATGAAGCAGTCAAATGTCCATTGAGGCAAGGTGAGAAACAGAAGGTGAGGGAGCCAGCAAGTTGTGATGACAAATTGCCAGTGGTAAGTTGTTTAGAAACAACTGGGGTGGCAAATTATCACCAAAATTTATATCCAATCTTAGTAGATGGTAAACGGGTAACTGCTAAGAGGGACACAGCTTTTGAAATAACCATTGTGAGGCCTGCAGTGGTTAGAGAAGAGTAGTACTTGCTTGGGTAGTCCACTCCAGTCAGAGCTTTGGGTGGGACCCTATTCCAAATACCTTTGGCCAGGATTCATCTTGACTGGGAAGCTGGAAGAGGAAGTAAGCAAGTAAGTGTGTTCAAGGCTATTGCTGCAGATGTCCTGATAGGGAATGACTTTGATGATGCAGTACCTTGTGTGCATGCAGTGACATGCAGTCACCTTGGAGGAAGGCATGTAGGTCCAGTAGTCTGGGATAGACCCAGAAAGATCTCATACCTGAAGCTGAGACTGGCATGGTGGCTGTTTCAGAGAAGGTGCTATCTGGTAGCAGCAAGTCTAAATGTGAGCCACAGCTGCTGGTGGGTACAAGTACTGGTGTTCAAAAGAAAAGAACCAAGAACCACAAGTAGTGAAGGTAGAGGCCCAGGAACCAAAAAACAAAACAAAGTCCAAACCACAAATCCAATTTACTGACAGCAAAAACAGACGAAATGCAGGTTTATAGTCCAGTTCTAGAGCATGTTCCTTTTGTGCTCTTACGGGAAATTGTGAAAATATTATTTCTGTTTAAGTGACAGTCACATATTGGAGTCAGTAGTAAGGATTGAAGCTCCTTAGTTGCTGACCGAGGATAATAAGGGACGTTATTTAATTGTTGGCAGTCTGGTGAGATATAGCCAGATGTCACAATACCTATAAGGAAAAGAATAGTAAAATGTCAAACAATCCCAGTAAGGCAGGATTTTATAAGGAGATTCTTACTAGATGAATTACCGGTGAAAGATAATAAAATGTATAAAATGAAAGAAGTAACATTATATTATTTTTGTGGACAAGAAATGTCAAAACATGTTTCTGAGGGGTGCATAAATGGTAAAAAGTTTAGTAATTGCTGATTAAAGAAAATTGGTTGAAAAAATTAAAAGTTTAGAGCAGATAACCACAAATATGATTTTGTATAGGTATTATTAACAAATTAAGGAAGAAAAGATACAGGGGATAGATTAAGTGCTCTTTGAGGTGACATGGGAAATCTGAAAAGTTAGAACAAACGAAGTCTTGTTTAAAAAGAAGCGGGTTTTGTCAGAAACCTTGGAAAAAATCAGAATGCAGTTGTGGTGAAAAGGGTGGGGGATTGCAATATGTTTTTTTTCTTTTAGTCTGAATACATGTTAAAGAAAAATGTAAGTGCTTGAAAATGTAAATAAATGAATAATGTAAATATGTACGTAATGGTTATATAAAGAGAAAGTATATGTATCTAGCTATTTATATCCATATCTGATAGATGTTGAAAAGTACAGGAGGATCTTTTACATCCACCTGAGCTACCTGCAGTTGAGGCAGATGGGGCTTCAGTACTCCAAAATTGTTGTATACCTGGAATTCTAATGAGCAATTTCTTTGGGACTGAAATTTAGTTGGTTAACACCATATTCATCTGTGTTTGTTGTAATAATCTGGTTTGTTGAATAATGCATGTTTAAAACAGAAACTGAGGAAGAAGATCTTGATACAGTACAAAATAAAAAACAGAATAAAAGAAGAGGGCATTAATTGTGCAGAGGCTAGAGAGTGACCCTTTAATAAGTGTTGACAATAATTATGACAACATAAAGAAAACGATTATTTGAGCAGGGCTTTAGCAAATGAAAGTTATAATTCTAGTACTCATGGTTTGGTACCACCCCCACCATGTGATATGGTACGTACTATTGGAGATTCCCAACTGTAAGGGTTAAGAATGTTATACCAAGAATTAACTGAGTGCTGGTGACTATAACAGTCCTACCAGATTATAAAGTAGCAGATGTTTATGATGCACTTTCACATATCATCCACATAAGAAAACAGTATGATTTTGTGATTGCCTCTTGTGGAGGTAATGATGTAGGGCATATACCCTCGTCTCACTGTTATTAGCTATTGCTAATGCTGTGAAATTCAATGACAAAAGGTTTTTAATTAACATTTGTTGATATTGTACCTATCAGTTTCGCAAGATTCAGTGTAGGTATGACTTTGAGACTAACTAATCCATTATGACTGCAGTGTCTGAGAAAAGAAATGCCAGTTGCATTTACATGGGAAAACTAGGGGATAGGTTTTAATATGTTAGAAAGGATGCTTATCATCTATGTGGCAGGGGTATCTTACTAGGATTGTTAATGACTTTTTAGGAAGAGCAGTTTGGAGAAGAGAATATACAGACAGGTAATTTGATAAAGAATTTCAGCTGTCATGTGTTTAAGGTGAGGAGAGTACACTATAAGATCAGTGGATTTGAAGCTCTGTTAAATTATACCAGTTATATTACTTGAGTTAAAGAAATTTGGTACATCAGCTTCTTGTACTGGTTTGTAGAGTTTTGAGGTTTTCATAATCACAAAATAAATAGAACTGGGGGAGGGGGTATTATCAATATACATCAAAGATGGGATTTATCATCAAGATGTAAAGATGGGTTCCACATTAAAATAGGGGTTCCATAGTAAAACAGTAATGGCTAGCATTTGGCTGGACAGAAAAACTTTATGACAGCTGTTTTTTATTGATCACTCAACATTAACAGTACAATTACAAACTTGTGAGAAAAACTATGCTTATGCATTGAGGATGAGTATTTATTTATCGCTAGTGATATTAATGCATCAAACATTTATCAGAGGAAGATCTCTGGACAGAATAGTAGACTTCTGTCCCTTATTTGATTACAAGCAAATTGTTAAGGTTCCAACATTTGGAGAGAGCATCTTGAATGGGGTGCTATTTTAAGATCCCATCATTGTAACAGGTTGTTCATCTATTTGTAGCACTGATAATTCAGATTATCTCGGTGTGAAATGGAACTTTAGTTGCATGTTTAAGATCTCTAAAGAACTATGAACATTTTATTATGGTAATGATTCCCTTATGTTGAATGACATAAACAGCTAGAAATAGGAAGGATGATGTGTAGGAAATCCATTTCAGAAAATTATTTTGTGATTCCATAATAGATGTATTGCTGTGGAGATCAAGTCACAAAATCAAAAGAGGAATACATTTCTGTTGCCCCCTGGGGGTAATGAGCACTTCAAAAATGTCTTTGTAAGACAAAATATTTTTGGAAATGAAGCAGGAAACTACATTTTCAGAAGTAGAAAACAAAGCTTCATAAAGCTTACAAAACTCTGAAAAACTATTAGAAGACAAAAGGGGTGTTACAAAAATGGGTGATCACACCAAGAGCAATTACAGGGCCGTCTTTAAACATATTTGCCAATTTAAACTGGGATATTCTTGCAACGTTGAGTTATTAGTGGGAAATCCAGTGGTTGTTTTACAAACCAGTGTTACAAATACTCTTTGTAAACAATTTAATATGTCTAATCCCAAAAGCTGCACAACAGATAGGAACTGTGATAATAATATTACACCATGCTCGATAGGTAGAGTTAGAGGCAGCTAAAGCAGCCTTTATGGTGATTAGAAGTAATGCGAACACTAACCCTGACAAATTTAATGGGTATTTTCTACTTAGGCTCCCTCTGAAAATGGTAAACTGCCTTACCTGTCTTTTTAGGCTAACCTGTCCAATGGGTATGTTCCTGAAATTTGGAAAACATTTATTTATTTATTTATTTATTTATTTATTTATTTATTTTATTTTGACAGTTGTTTACTGGGGTGGTCTGACTGGGTCTACAGATCCTGTTTTTAGCAGAGGCCCAGGGAAAAAAGCTCCACATACAGTACAGTACAAATACAATCCAATACAATACATATGACATGAGAAATACTATACAAAAATAAGTTGAAAGAACATAAACTATGTTACGAAATGTTACAGGATATACTACGCATCTGGACAATTCTAAAGAGTTAAACATTATAGACAATTATAGTCATTCTCTCACCATATACTTAGTCTATGAGCAGATAAAGTGTACAAAAGTAATATGTTGGTAGTGCAATGTATGACATTGACTATTATAGTACATGAAAAAAACAGTGTTGGTTTCAGTTAGGGAAAACAGCAGCCAGAAAGTTTGTGATGCAGAAAGATAGCTGGAGAGTTAAGAAGAACATATGCATTACAGCCTGAGCAGTAGCTTAAGGATATGGTATAGATACAGAGAAAGAGTCGAAGAGCCTTAGAATCTTGCTGACTGTCAGGGAGTGAATTGTGACAGAAGAGGAGGATGAGGCTAATGTGGAAGAACAGGAAGAGTTCAACATTAGGCAGGCTTTATGCCATACCTATCAACCTCTTAGCACAAAAAATCTGGACAAAGCCTAACAAAATGGGGGGGGGGGCAAAGCCCCAAAAATTGAGACAAAGTTTGAATATTGCTCTCACAGACTTGGAAAGTTGCTAGAATAAAAGGTTTTGTGTTATCTTGCATTTTTAAAAGGATATGAAATCCGAAACTCAAATGCCTGTCATTTTTTAATTAATTCAGTCCTCACTAGTTTGCCACAAAAATCCAGAAAATGACAAATTTTATAAGGAACAGATCAAAAATATGAGTAAAACATTTGGACATTCTGTGAAAATCTGAACAGTTCAGAGGTAGGGTTCCTATTACATAATCGAAGATGTAATTCTTCGAATGCATCTTGATCAAACTTGAAAGCACGAAACAGAAAAATAGCAAAACGGCATATAAGCGCTTTCTTTCCCTAGAAAAAAAAATGCTTGGCTGCCTCCGTTACTTTGCTGTTTTCATCACTGTAGTGCAATCTCAGAGTTGGTATATTTAAGTAGGGGGGGTGTGGGAGGCACACACCCCCCCCCACATTATGTAATGTTTTGAAGTTTTTATTTTCATTTTTTTTTTTTTTTTTGTGGAACAGCAATTTTTTCCCTAGAAACAAAATAGCTGTTCCGAGTTTTCAGGATTGTAAGCTTTCACTTACATGGGGTCGATAAATCAGCATTCATTTTTTAAGCGTTAGTTGATTTACTATAGACCCAAGAGGTATGCTTTTTGATGGAGCAGAGCCACTGCCTGCAACTGTCTTTTCATTTCTGCTTTATCTCTTTCATGCATTTCCACTGTTAAACAGTTTTTCATAAATAGTGGCCTGCATATTTCTTTAAATAACTCAGTGTCTACTTGGAAGCATGGTAGAACAGCATTTCACATGCTCAGTCTGCATACAGGCCATGAGTGATTACTGAGCTAAGTGGGCACCTCAGAAACTGTGAGTTATTTTCTGTAAGTATGAATATATGCCAAATGATAATATTAATATAAATAACTTGGTCCAGATGTTTTGTATGTGATACACTGTATTATGAAATGAAAACAGAATGCTGGAAAAAACATAGCAGTGATATTTGATGTTTACCTATCACTGCTTTGTAAGCATTTACAATTATTGCCCATTCAATATGCATACATATGTTATAATTATGCAAATATCTCAAAATGGAGTAACACTTACAAAACTGTTACTGTTGAATAACTGTAAGTAGATTTGCGCTCATGAATTTATTTTCTGAAATGTTTTTATTGTTAACAACAGCTCACTGTTTTCATTGTACATCATCCCTTTCCACAGTCAATATTTGTTCTCTCGGGATGAATTTCAGTTGTCTTCTCAGTTTCATGTTTTCTCATGTAATGGTGGTTCAGTGTCAGTGTCCTGTAAGTTACCCATTTCAGTGATCTCATCTTGATTTTCTTTAATGATTGTATGCAAATCTTTGTTAATTACTTCCATTTCTTTTACTATGGTTTCCAATGACAGGAGCACATTGTCATTATTATTCTGCATGTCATTCATGTCACTAATCAAACCATGTACATCTTCTGTTAATGTAAACAGATCTGTAGCTGTGTCTTCTTCCTGTTTTGTAATCGATTTCAGTGTTAGCAGCAGATCACTGACTTTGTAATGCAAATCATTCTCTGCTACACTGATCATCTGCTCGTCACTGGCAGCTATCTGCTGCTGTCTTTCCGGGTCCATGTTTTTTCTTTTAAATGTTTCCATTGTTAACAATAACACATTGTTAGCATGTTGCAGCTTTTTCTTTTTATTGATGACATTTTGTTTTCCATGCACAGTTGTCTGCAAATCGATGTTAATTTTTTCCTTTTGCTTCGTTATTATTTCCAGTGCCAGGGGCAGATCATTAATATGGTTTTGCAAAAATTGCAACTCTCTCCTCTCACTAATTAATTCTTGTTTTACTTCAGTGTGTGTAAGATTTATATTCATATCTTCTTCTTTCTGAAATGGTTTTAGTTGCAATATCGATTCTCTGTTTTTGTACAGCAGTTCATTCCTTTCGTCAGTCAGTGTTTGCCTGTCACTGACAATTTTCTGCAATGTTTTTTCTATCTCTGCTTGTACTTTTTTAAATTTTTCTGCTTTTATCAGTAGTTCGTTATTAAAACTTTGAAGGCTGTCACGTTCATTGATCGAGTTTTGCTTTTCATGAGCAGCGGTTTGCGGGTGTAGGTCATTTTCTTCATTCTCTTTTTTGAGTGTTTCAAAACCTTGGAGAAGGTCATTATGATATTTTTGTAGCTCATTCCTGTCATTGATCAAATACCATTTTTCATTAATTATTGAAAGCAGTTTTGCATTTGTATCTTTTTCTTTCTGAAAAGATATCAGTGTCGACAGCAGATCATTGGTTTTGAACTGTACATCATTCTTTTCCACAGTCAGTATTGTTTTATCATTGAAAACCACCTGCAACTGTCTTTCCATTTCTGCTTCATCTCTTTCGTACATTTCCACTGTTAATAGTTTTTCATAAATAGCGGTCTGCAAGTATAAATTGATGTCTCTTCTTTCTTTTATAAGAGAGGCCAGTTGTTCTCTATTTGCTTCATTTTCAGTTTTAGTTTTTTCTAATGCTAAAAGCAGCTCCCTGTTTTCTTTCTGTAATGAATCTCTTTCCAGAATCAACTTTTGTTTATCATTAGCAGATGTCATCAGAAGATTGTATAGTATTTCTTTGTTTTTTTCAGATGCTTCCAGCTGTAATAAAATATTATTGATAATGTCTCCCAAAGACTCCTTTTTAGTGGTCACTTTCTGAATATATCCCTTAAGTGTGTCATCTGCTTTCTCTTTTTGTTCGGCACATAATGCCCTTTCCCACTCCAGTATAGTAATATTATTTATCAGAATGCCCATTTCACTATTTAACCTTTGGTTTTCCGTAGCAATTTTTTGTAAGTGTTCTTTTTTGTCTTGTATTTCTTGTTTAAATGCATTTCTTTGTAATAACACTTCGTCAATCTTTGTCTTCAGGTTGTCTAGTTTTGAGTTCAAATTCTGAAGTCTGCTCTTGACTGATTCAGTCTTTTTATTTGCTGATTGTAAATCAGTGTCTATAAACTAAAGAGGAAAAACAAGAAAAAGGAAACATGAAATTAAAGAGACTGTTCAATACAGTATGTAGACAGCCAGCCAGCACTTATGTACGTAACAGAAGTTATAAATTGAGATATAAAACCCCACTAATTAACATGCACATATAAAGGCAAACCAAGAAAACCAAACATGAGATTTACAATTATGCAGTGGTGCAATGATTATGCAATTGTGCATATTTCTTGCTGAAATACATACCATTTTTTCATGCATCATGCAAAATAAAATATATCTGTGCCCAAGTTAAGGTCACAGAAGTCTTACTGAGGTTATGGTTTTGTGATGGGATATGGTTAACCAGTCAGTGTGTTAACAAGGAAGACTGAAACATCTCTAAAAGGTTTTGACCCTCATGTGTCTTGACACTTGTCTGTTACATAATAGAGATCAGGGACTGAGAAGTGAGGGAAGACATTTTATGAAATAAAGGAAGTCCTGAAGTTACTAACATACTGCACTGGAAACACTTTGTGGGAGGGTACCCTAACCAAGAGAAAGCTGCATTCTTTCAGCTAAATAAACATCAGTCGAGCCATTTACCACCAACCACTCAAATCAAAAGAAAAACTGGGCCAAGGAATGGATTACTGGAAGGTTGAAGAGTAGAACTATAAAAAAAAAGAAAAAGTGAAGAAACTATTGATGTTCATTTTAGATGCATAAAATGTTTTATATAGATATAAGTGTTGCATGTCTTGTCAGCATTTAAATTACAATGAAAATCTACATTTTGAAGATTTTCAGAGTTAGCAAGGTTGAAAATAGAATAAACACATGCTTAATACAAAGTTTATTTTACATTTAAAAGGGGCAAATCTTCAATTCTTTTATCATCCAAAAATGTAAGAAAAGGAAATGACAGCCCTTCAGCCGGGTGCATTGCAAAGAATAAGCAGTCGTTGTACACTGTGCGACAAACAGGAGGGACTTGCTCTTTCTAGTTGGGCAGGACAGCAGTGATAATATGGGTGTGTAAGCTGTTAAGTCAGCAAAAAAGATGGCAGTCTATCAGAACTAATCTCTGAAAAGAGATTTTATCACTAGACTTAGTAAAAAGGTGACAAGGGGCAATTATAGACCTGTTTATTTCACATTCTACCATTAACTTATTATTCCAAGTTCCCTCTCCACCTTTTGTCAGTGCCACACAGCAGGGAATGTCTTTATATCCTCCCTCCTTATTTCTGATACTAAATCAGCTTCTAAAGGCAATAAAAACGTGTAACACTGACAGCATCATTCTGACCATGACAACCATAGTTTCCTAACCAAAATGTCACCAGTAGAACCCCTAACACTACCTTTCACCAACAATCTTCTCTCAGAGAAAAAGCAGGGAAAGTTTGGCATTCCATTCTCAGGCTCTCACAGTGCAAAGAATCTCTAATAGTAATTTATCCTTAAGTGAGGCTTTACTTATTATAAACGGAGCTAAGAGATCTTACATTACAAAATATTATCTTCAAAGTGGACTAGATTTGCTATATAATGTAGAAACAAGTCCATTAATGCAGAGAGAATATCAGTCTCTCAAGTAATGCAGTATCTGATATTCATTGTTTTGTATAGAGCTGTCTCACTGTGTACACTTCTAAGCTGTATTAGCCCTCTTTAACAGTCTCCATTCGCTACAAACACATTTGAATCAGGTATTTGAAGGCTGTTTTTATGTTTAAGATCTCCTAAACATCTATTGCCTCCATTCACCTTGGGATATAAATGCTATTTCAAAGAAGCAGACCTCTACCTCTCTTTGAGCCTATTGACTTTGCTTACCTGAAATTTCTGTCATGGAAGACTCTGGTTCTAGTGAATGTTAAATCTACAAGAGAGGTCTCCAGTCTGTGACTTTGGATCCCTACTTGGGCCATTTGATGTCACTTGTGACCTTGTGGCAATTTCAAATTTGTGCTGAAACATGGCAATAGAAATTACCAGATCAGGGAATTTGGACAATTAACAGGTACTTGATTTTTAACAGGGCCAAGGCTTTTGATTTTGTCTCCCTTCCCAAACTGCTATTAGAGTTCACACTACAGAGAATGGACTTCAATCTTACTCAGTATTTTTTGTCATCTTTTGCACCTTCTTCTTGCCAATTATAATTGTCCTCCTGGCCAACTGGAACATTCATTCTCCATCACTGGGGTGAGAGTTGGCCAAGCCATTATTTAGGCTGCCATCACGGTGATTTGTCTTTTTTTTTTTTTTGCTTGCTGGCCCTAAGCCCCAACATGTACTTGGGGTGGCTATGGAGGCTGTCATCTCACTTCCACAAGAGTCATACCCTCCAAGAAGCCACAAGAAGTAAATGCTGTGGTTTTCTTGATGTCTGCCAGAGAAATCACACCTGATTAATGCTCTCCTGAGTGCAAGCATCCCTTTCACCTCTAGGAGAGGTGAATATGCCACTCCTCTTCACTCCTCGCCCCTCTCTGTCTGGCTCTTCCAAAGTCAGTGTCACTAATCAAATCCTCCTCAGCTGCTCCACAGACATAGGCTGTGCTTTTTCTAATTACCTGAGGATCAGAGCTTGTAGAGTTAAGATTAGTGGTTCTGTAATCAGCTCACTTCTGATTCTTGTAGAATTGCCCCTAAAGATGCCAGCAAAATAATTAATTCACTACTAGTGTTAATCATAGCTATTTTCTAGGCAGGGCATACTAGAAGAGATGTAATTATGAGACACAGTTAAGGCTGCAAGGAGAAGTGAGTTAAAGGGCATGAAAGGACAGTTGAAGAGAAACACAGAGAAAGAAGTTAAGGTTAGCATATTGAGATCATAGTGCCACATAGGAGGGAGAGGATGAAATAGAAGGGAGGTGTCACTGAAAGAGGAATGGCTGAAGGAAGTGTTTGTAGAAAGGGCGAAAACAGTAGTGAAAAATGAACTAGTGCGATGCAGGACATCCTATGCATTGACAAGAAAAGCAGGGTGTTCCTGGCATGGAATTCACAGGAGAAGGAGTAGAAACTCAAATTTTAAAGCTGTAAACAAAGACTGGAATAAAGGTATATGATAATGAAAGACTGTAGTGGGCATCTGGGAATTTTAAGAGGAGATTTATTAGAGCAAGTAGGAATTACAAGGTAAGGAAAAAAGTGTAAGGATAGTTTGGGAGGAGTCCATGTTGGAGGAAACTCTCAGGGAAAGCTTCAAACTAGGAAGACAGTTGGAGAAGGTGAAGTGGATTGATGGGTGTTGAAAGGGAAATAAGCAGGACAGGAAGAGTTTCAATGTCATTCTAGTAAAATGTGAAATAAAATGTTCTGGAGGAATTAACAGGCTTGTTTATCAAAGTGGAAGTGCTTACCAACATTTATGTAAGGGCTCATGTAATTGTCCTGTTGAAGGAAGAACAACATAGAGTACATCCATGTAAGTATCAAGTGATTTCCAGTATAAAAGCCGGTGCAGAATTACTGGCAAATATGTAGTGGATTACAATAGATGATATACTTCCAGTTTGGTGGCACATGGGAGAAGAAGGCTTGTCAAAAGAATAACAGCAGAAGAAAATCAGTAGTCATTAGATACATTTTAGAGGGCAGTTTGAGGAAACAGAAAAGTACTCCATGTTTAAGGCTTTTATTTCATGGTTAAAAAAAGCATTTGCCTTGGTAGACTGGGCTTTGTTACATTGCAGCAAGCAGTTTGCTACAGTTTAAAAGTAAAAAAAAAAAAATCACCCTTTTTGTTTCTTTTAACTAAAACGCACCATTCTGTGCAGGCAAAAGTATAAACTGTAGCAACTGTTTGCTATATTTGTAGCAAGCAGTTTGCTACAGTTTAAAAGAAGATTTTTTTTAACTACAACATGAGCATCATAGTGCTCTGTGCAGGCAGAGTACAAATTGTAGCAACTGATTGCTACATTTGTAACAAGCAGTTTGCTGCAGTTTAAAAGAAGAAATGATTTTGTTTGTAAAATGTGCAGAAAGAGGATCGGGGTAGGGCACAGAAAGGGGACCTGAATGGATGGGGCAGAAGGGTTTACCCTGCATCTGGCCATCTTATGGTCATTTTTATTTATTGATTTATTTATTTATTTATTTTGCTGTTCGGTGGAAGAGCTTAGAGGGGGTGGATCTGACTGTCATAAACCGATCTTTACAGCTGGATTACTGTAGTAATTATTCCCCTCTTTATTGCACGAGCAGGGGGGCATGGATCTAACTGCTATTTCTAAGCTAGTATAGTCCAGTTTTCAGGCTAATGCTGAATTCAGGGCTGTGTTGCAATTTTCTGAGTTGCCCATACCTTACTTGGATGGAGGGAGGTTTATCTGTTCACCTGTGAGAGAGGGAGCTTTGAGCAGCCATCTGTCCCTGAAGGAGTGGTTCCAGCCCAGAACTTAGTAGTTTATAGGCCATTTTGGGCTAATTTCTATCTCTTTCATTTTCCTGCTGTAAAAACTGCATTTGCACGGTTTTGCACGTCTGGGCAGTGCCGGTTAGCTAGGGCTAAATTTATCCCTGCTCCACCAAGTCTCCTCCTCAGTTTTTTCCTTGAAAGTAGTCTAACTCTCAATCTAAGCACTTAAAAAGCATCCTACAGTCCAGCACATGCTCAGACCTAATAGCAAGCACTAATATACCCCGACACTTGATTGCCCAGCAGGGCAAGGCTCATTATTCACCCCTCACCAACCAAGTGACTAAGCAGCTCACCCTACTATTCAGGCATGACCAAAGGGCAATTCCAGGTATACTTTCCAGTCCAGCCGGTGAACCTGGGTATCCTGAGGCAATGTTACAACTGCCTCATGTACACAGACAACCCTCTTCTCCTACCACAAAACATTAACATATGCGAGAGATGCAATTATATAGCTAAATTGGAGGCTAAGCTCTCTCCACCCAAGACAGGAACAGACAGTCATGAGGAGAAGGTTAACGCTTGCACCACACCTCCAGCCTCACATAGACCTACTAAATCAGCATTGGCAATAAATACACAAAATCATACTCGGAGGCTCTAAATAAAAACCTGCAAAAGCATCACAGACTTCCAAAGCAGATACCCAAAAAATCTGCACCTCCCTTCACAAACCAGACAACACATAAAACACAAAATCAATGTGCCGCACAATCACAGCCCTTAAGGCAAAATAACATACCTAACACACTAGTAATAGGTGACTCAATAGTCAGGCACACTGATGTCCCACTCACTAGGTTGGACAAGGAGAATGTTACTGTTAGCTGCCTGTGGGGAGCCAGAATCTGCCACATAACACAAGCACTCAGGTCACTCCAGAACAACTACAAATATGACTCTGTCATTGTTCATGTTGGTGTGAATGACCTGAGACGTACATCCCTGGACTACATGAAAAGAGACATGGAAGAGCTCTCTGATCATGTAGCCCAGGTGGGTATGACCCTGACCCTGAGTAGCATCCTGCCTCACCAAGAATGATACCGCAGTATAAAGAAAAAATAATCAATTTCAACAATTGGCTAAGCTTCTGGTGTCATTCAAAGCGGATCCAGTGTCTGTCAGCCTGGGACGACATGCTCGAAAAGCCTCGTTGCTTCACAAGAGATGGCTTGCACCTGTCACCCCTAGGCTTTTGAATATTGGCCAAGGCTCTTGCTGCCCCCATAGTGCCTTTTTTAGGCAAGGCTCAAAAGTCAAACCCACCTCCGTAAACAGCACAAATGAAAAATGAGGGTTATGCTACTCAATGCCAGGAGTTTAAATCTCAAAATGCACGTGCTCGAAGCACTCCTCAGTATGGAGAACATCGACATCTGTGCAGTAACTGAAACCTGGTTCAGGGCTCCACAGAGCACCCCAGCACTACCGGGCTACAACTCATACCACACATTTCGGCCACAGAACATGGACCGAAACACAAAAGGTGGGGGTGTATCCATATTCATCAAGGATACCTACACCTCCAGGTTAGTGGCGCAGCATGATACCTCCGAGATCATCCATGTGCAACTGACATCAGGCAAATCTGCAGTGCAAATTGTGGCCTGCTACAAATCATCCTCCATGACCCAGGACCACCACTCTGCCTTTCTGGAGACACTGGAAAACATGAAGGTCCTACCAAACACCCTGATATTGGGCGATTTCAATTACCCTACTGTTAACTGGGAAAACTACTCAAGTACAAACTCCCAGGTCCAGCGCTTCCTAGAATTTATCAACTCAAATGCCCTTGATCAGCTGGTAAACTGCCCTACCAGACGTGAAAACATATTGGACCTGGTCATCACCAACATGGGCGATAGGTGTTCCACACCGGAGGTCAACCCGTTACTGGTTAGATCAGACCATAAAGTAATCACTCTAGATGTCCACACCACACCACCACCTCCAACCAAGCAAACCACAGTGAAAAACTTTTCTATAGCAAACTTCACCTTACTTAAGACAGAGGTGGTCAGTTTCACAGCCCCCACGTTAAAGGATAACAGTGTCCAAGATGCAAAAACCTTTACAAATGCATTCTATGAGCACCTACAAGGATGCATGGATTGTGCAATCCCCAGCAAAACCAAGACTCACTCCCCTAAGAGAAGGAAACCAGTCTGGTGGACCCCTGCCATAAACAGGCTATACAATAGAAAGAGGAAACTAGTTCAGAAAAAAAGCAAATCCCAAGAAAGAAAGACATACCTGATCAGTATCAGTAAGAAACTAAGGTCCCTCATAAAATCCTCCAAGGCTAACTTCGAAAGAAAAATAGCCAAGGATTCGAAAGATAAGCACAAAGCCTCTTTAGCTATGTCAAGAATCTAAGTGGCAACTCACAATTATGCTCTGAGCTAGTGCAAAATAGCACAAAATATACTGAGCCCACTGATATTGCCAACATCCTGGCAGATTGATTCAGTGCAGACTTCACCTCCCTCTTACCCCCAAAAGGGTCCACAACAATGCCAGAAAAGTGTAGTGTCCCGGAAATCACAGACGCACAGGTGAAAACAGCCCTTTCAAAAGGCAAAAGCACAGCGTCAATGGGGCCAGATGGTGTCCCAGGCTTTGTCTTGCATGAACAACAGAACAAACTAACCCCCACCTAAACACGCTGTTCAACACAGCCTCTCCACAGGCTACATGCCCATAGAATGGTGCACAGCAATGGTTATTCCACTCCACAAAGGAGGGGCCACAACTGACCATGGTAACTATCACCCCATAAGCCTAACTAGCCTGGTCTGCAAGGCTATGGAGTGCATCATCATGGAACTCATTAACAAAGACATTGGGAACCTCCAAACACTTGACCCGACCCAGTTCAGCTTTGTTAAGAGCAGATCTTGCTACTAAACCTGGTTGACTTCTTTGAGACAGTCACCAAGGCCATAGATGAGGGGAAGGTAGTTCACACAGCCTACCTTCTCCTCACTAAGGCTTTTGACACCATTCTCCACTCGGGAATTATAGAAAAACTCACCAGCCTGAACATAAATCCCTACATCATGAGATGGGTTGTCAACTGGCTTACAGACAGAACTCACACGGTAAGAATAGCAGGCTCCAGGTCCGACTCTAAACCAGTCACAAGTGGTGTCCCACAAGGCTCGGTCCTGGGACCCCTAATGTTTGGCATATACTTCTCAGACATACAGGCAAACACAGGAGGACTATGGCTAACCAAGTTCACCGATGACTGCAAACTGGGAGCCATAATTGACTCTCCAGCTGACACAGACATTCTCCAAAAGGGCCTTACTGAGACAGACACCTGGTTTCAAAGTCATGGTCTCAAGCTAAATGCCAAAAAATGCATAGTCATCCCGTTTAGGAAAAACCAAACACCCATGAATTACCACATAGGTGGCAGCCCCCTTAATACAGAAGAGGTAATAAGAGATCTGGGGACCCAGGTAGATAGTAATCTCTCCTTTGACAATCATATTGCCAAAGTAGTTAGGAAATCCTTCTATGTAGCCCATCTAATTACTAAAGTGTTCACATCTAGAAATAAAGAGGTTATAGTGCCCCTCTACTCGTCACTCATCAGACCCATCATAGAGTACAATGCCCCATTTGGGATGTACCTCACAAGACACTTCCAACAGCTGGAAAGACCACAAAAGTACCTCACCAAGAGGATTACTGGCCTCAAACATATGTCCTGTGCAGCCCGACTGGAAAAACTCCAACTGTACTCAGTCGCATATCACTTACTCAGAGGTGATCTCTGCCTGACTTACAAAGCCATGTCCAACTCAGAATTGATGGACATGCTCCACTTAAAGAAATCCAAGTCACTGTGAGCCATTCGCTCTAGTGAGCTAAACCTCGCCACAACAATAAATAGAACATGCTGGAGTGATAGATTCCTGCCACAGAGACTCCCCATGCTTTGGGACAAAATTCCTAACTACATTAGGCAGAGCCCCTCACTAACACTCTTCAAGAGAAACCTTGACAAGTGGATGGATAACAGAAAATACACCCCTGGGATTACTTTGTTGGCTCTTCTTGACAGAGACTCAATTAATTAATCAATGGGGTGGCGAAAGCTGACACACTCTCGCTAGGCTTATAAATGCCCTCGGGCAGATAGCCTAGTACTTACCTATGAACCTATGAACCTATAAGCTGATTACTACAATGTAGCGATCAGCTTATCACAGTGAAGTCCTTTTTTTTTTTGCTCTTTATTTGAAGAACTGAGGGGGTAGGGCCATGGTTTGTCATACTGAAAGAGAGCACAAGTTGAGCCAGCTATGCTTCTGATGGTTAAGATTTAATCAGTTAATAGTAGCAATATGACAGAGTGGAGATGGGCAAAGAAAGTGTGGAAACACAAAAGGGGAAACAGATCCAGATATGGAGCTGTATAGTAAGAGATACTAAAGACCAGAATGGAAAGTTTGAAATTCTCACACACACACATGGAACAGGCTAGAGGGGCAAGTGGATATGGAAGGGAAGAGGAAAGATCAGAGATCATATGAAAATCATGGCCCAAACAATGAGAGCAGTGCACACTTGACTGTAAGCACTTGTGCAGATAAAAAGATGTGGATTAAAAGGGAAGGGGCATATAGACATTTTGAGCAAGGAGAAGCAGGAATGATCTAGCTCTTCTGGGAGTTAGTGACAGTACAACGTTTTTACAGTGTTAGTAGGAAGACATTTGGGGTGACGTGCCCCTGAGGGAATGGAACTTTTGGATGTTTGGAATTTTGGCATAAGATGTTACAAGAGGGATGGAAGAACACCAACATCTACTAGGACAGCTTAACAGTACACAGTTGAAAATGACAATATGACTTAAAAGAGAAAAAGAAAACAAAACAACAACAAAAACAAAGTGAAAGTGAAGGCTTTGAGGAAATTGTCGCTGGTGCAGCCAGAAAGGAGACATAAACAGAGAGAAGGGAAAAGGTGAAACAAACTCACAAGCAAATGTCTGCTAATGGAGTAGGAGAGGAATTGTGATGGAATTAATTTCATCATCTTTCACTCTAAGCTGAGAGCACTGCCTCTCACTGCACTTAAACTGGAAATGTATACATTGAATAAGTCACTGCACAGGGGGTAGCCATGTTACACCAGTTATTACAAAGACAGACATTTGGCTGCATAAGATGTGACATTTAGGTTTACCTCTGAGTTTCCTTTAGCAGGCATCTCTTCTTCAACACATAACTCGGTGTTGTTTTCCTTTCTAGATATAAAATAGGTATAAAGTAAAATGATATACACAGTATAGTACTGATAAATGTATGCAATTTGTAAAAAACAGAATCAGCAAATCAGTATCTATAAAGTTGGAAAGACAAGCTTTAACTAATAAATTGTTTTGACTATGGGTGGTTATTGATTTACCTTACTTCCACCCCTCTATCTATGTAAACAGGCTATGCATTTTAGTCACAGATTTTTCAGGAACATGAGGTGCAACACTTGCGTCAAAAGCTGTTAATGGTACAACTCAAAACTGCTAGATTAAAACCTACACTTATGGCAGAGAGAGAGAGAGAGAGAGAATCAGCGGAACAAACAACCTGTGGAAGAATATGAAATGGTAAATTAGTGTCAATAAGTGACCTGACTTAAGAGACAATTATAAGACTACAGCACAGATTTTCATCATTAGATCACTGTTTCAGTAGCCTAAGCTGTATGGGTTATATCCTGCCAAAACTGTGACAGCCAGCATTATCCAAAGCCTTCAAGCACCTTCCACTTACCATAACTGTTGACGGGCTTGAGGATAGCTACATAAAATCAGTGGTTTGGGTGCCAAACCATTCAGGACTTTCTTGCCATTGAAGTGCACTCCTCTTGTGGGCTTCAAAGGATCAGTGGATGGCTAGCATTTCTTCATTGTTGGGCAGACATGTACCCTTCTGGGGAATAACTTTCACAAAATTTTTTTTTTTAAGAAAGACTGTGTTATTTCTTTAGAAAATGGTTTATTTTGTCAGGTCTTGTATTTTAATGGACTGTCATGAAACAATTTTGTAAGAAGACTCAGTTTTCTTCATTAATTTTGTTTAGATTAAAACTTGTTACAAAATACCTTTTCTCAAATCATTTTACTGTATTGTGTAAATTATTTCTGATGGAAATGAGGACAGGTATTTTTTTCTGTAACCAGTATTTTTTCTTTGTCAGAACTTTCACCCTATCTCTCAGGCTCTGCTAACTTGAATCAGGCTTTTCTCACTTAACCATTGGACAGGCTACTGGGTCTTCAATTATATTCTCTTCTGTCCACAAGAAAAGAAAACTTCCAGGGAGCCTTTATCAGTTAAGAAGACTTTTTCTCTGCTTCAGCCACTTATGGTTGACTTTGCTGTGGCCATATTTAGCTCCTCAGACCACACATCTATTTTGCTATATCCTTCTGGTGTAGCTACTCAGGATGTCACTAAGAACTAGGTGTTAGACAGTTCCTCTGTAAATGTTGGTGTGCCCCTTTGCAGGCAGGGGAGAACCACTCATTGGTCTTGAAGGAGGATGGTTGATGCTTATAGGTTCATAGGTTCATAGGTGATCACAAGGCTAATAATTACAAGGGCCTTTTTAAACCTAGTCATGCATCCCAAATCTCTGACAAGTTCTGATACACTTGATAAGTGTAAACATGGCCCTGGGAAATTAACCATTTACAGGTTACCTGTGTCCATCAGAGACATAGATGCCAGGCCAGGGATGAATTTTTGGTTTCCCATCCAATTGTCCAAGTTGCACTTTAATTGGGTTAGGAAGGAACTCTGCTTCACATGGATGGGGAGCCTGTTCCATAAACAGTGGTAGTCTCTAGGATACTTACCTATCTCTCCATCAGGTCCTATTTATATCACAGACAAGGTTTAATTCTTTGAAATGGGTAATTCTGGTGCTGTTTGTTTTGTAGATATGCAGGAGGTCCATTAGAGTGGGGTCTGACAATGCCCTGTATGCCAGGCATAGATCTTCCCTCAAAAGCCTGTAGGAGACAGAATACAGGGATAGGGCCTTGAGGTGGTCTGCACAGGACATTTTACTTATGTCCTGTATTCTTTTAATGAGGAACCTTTGTGGAGAATCCAATTGTTGGATATGCCTAGTTAGCTACATACCAAAGGGGGCACTGTACTCAATGATAGGTCTAATGAATGCCAAATACAGTGGAACAATGACTTCCATGGACATAGATGCCATACCTTTGTTTATAAGTTGTGCAACATATAATGATTTCCTCACTACTCTAGACACATGATATTCAAAGGCTAGATTGCTATCTATGTGTGTCCCTAAGTCCCTGCCTACTGGGTCAGCTCTAAGGGGTGTGCTGTCAGTATGATAGTTACCAGGGATGGATGACATCCCTATACTACACAGTTGAACTAAGGTACCTGATTCACAGTCTAGTGCCCGTGCTTTGAGTTGGACTGTTCGTAGGGGATCTCATTGAAAAAAGAAACCGAAAGTTAAACATTTGTCTTCATCTGTCTTTCTGACTTTGGACAAAGAAGAGTTATTAAACTTTGTTAAAGACATATTCCAAGTATTTATTTCTTTAAACTCTGATTCCTCACTGAATTGTAAACAAATTCCATGTGTTTCTGACAATGATTCCTAGTCAAAAGAACAGAAACTGGACTGGAGGGGATTTCAGCTATTAATTCTCCTTAGTCAGTAAAGTCTGATTCTGAGGAATGTGATGCGTGTGATTCCCTTCAGAAGAGTTATCTTTTTCTGAGATTATTTCCAAAGTGAAATAATTGATTCAGTCGGAATACAGCAAAATTACAGTTTCTCAGTAAATGTATTATGATTTATTACAGCTGGACTTCTCTTAGCTAACAGCTGTTCCTCCCATTTTACCAGCATTAGATATTTCCTTAACAGCCTACAGTATACCTGACAGTCAACTTCCAGCCCCTAAAAAGTCTGACAAGTCACAAGCAAGCAGAGCTTCAAAAAGCAATGCAGTGAGGTTTGAAAAAGAAGAGGGAGCCTCCAAGAACCACTGACCATCCAAAAAGTCAGAATGACTGTCTCCTTCTTCCAGTGATCCCTACCCCATTCTGACAATACTTTAAATCTTTCCTAAAGTCTAGGTCTGCATTTCTTCTGTGGCTTCAGAGTCTCAAATGGGAACTGGTAATCATCCAGCAAGGATATAGCTAGGGGTGAGAGTCCTTTCCTCCCATTCAGGGATTCTTTCATACCCTCCAAACCAGACTTCCACGTTTCCTACAATCATCCAGCATATGCTGTCGCTGGCAGTCATAGAACCAGTGCTCCCAGATCAAACAGGGAAAGGATTTTACTCAATATGTTTTTCTATTATCAAAGAAAGAAAGGAAGAACTTGGAGACCAGTTTTAGATGTTTCCTTTTTCAACTTTTATGTGAAAGTCTGAAATGTCAAAATGGTGTCCCATCAATCCCTGGTACCCCTTCATACCTCCTGTCATTTTTCTACTCACATTCAATTTAAGAGATGCTTATCATCACATACCAGTTCTCAAATATTACAGAAATGTTTAAGATTTTCTGTATCTGGCTAACATTTTCAGTTCTCGGCATTACCCATCAGAATATCTGCAGCACCAAGAGTGTTTACAAAATGTCTGACACCTGTAATGGGCTTTTGCAATTTAAAACTTATACAAATCTTTTCATATTTAGACAGATGACTTATATTTGCAGAGTATTTTTTAAAATGTCAGGCATCCCTTGCCTGGGTAAGGGATCTCTCTCACAGTGTGAGATTACAGATGAACGTTCAGAAATCTCTCATTCCTTCTCACAGGATGGTGTTTCTGGTGTAAATTTTAAATATGTCCCTTCAGAGGGATGTTTTCCCCTTAGGACAGAGTAGGCCTGTACACAGAACATTTTGGATGTTCAGTGACTTAAGCCAGGGAGTTTCTCGGGATTCTATGTTTCATGGCATCTATGGTTCTCATGATTCCTATAGCCAGATTTTACATGTGGAAAATACAGTATCATCTCAAATTAGTCTGGGTCCAGCACTAGCATCTCCTAGCTTTTCAGATTCCTTTTCTGTTATTTGTCAAAAGGGAGTTACTGCGGTGAGTGGGCTAGATATCCTTCAGCCATAGCCACTCTTCTTCCTTCAAGCTCCAACTAAGCCTGTTACAATGAATGCCTTAGATTGTGCTTGGGGACTTATTTCCATGGGGGGGGGGGGGGGAGGGGTGAAAGTTCAGTGTCTGTAAAACAAACAGGATAACCAAAAATTAGGTGAAACATAAAAAAACAAGACCAAAACCTCAACCAAAAATAAAAAATACACGGAGACTCTTGATGGTAAAAACCCACTTTAATCAAAAAAAAAAAAAAAAAATCAAACATCCCAAAATACAGTGGGGATGAAAACCAAGAAACAAGCCAGGTATTGTGCTTAACTTGAGTTCAAACTTGAGGTTTTGAGTCCAAGATATTGAACATACTTCCACGCAACAGCCTGTTGCTTCTAGAGCTGATTCAAGCTCTGGTTATACAGATAGTGGGCATCATGATAAATTTGCTTGATAATCCGTATCTGTATAATTCATCCCAATCCCGGCCCAGTGAATCACCAACCTACCTTCCCCATAGTAAATCAAACTAATTCTACAATTCATACCCCCAATCAGAACTCTCTCCAAATAGCCCACCTAAATATTCGCAGCCTAAATAATAAGACAACACAAATGCATGCCCTCCTTGACCTATATTCCTTCGATATCCTTTGTCTAACTGAAACTTGGCTAAAAGCAGATACCAAGGATAATGACATACTACCTCCAGGATATAACATCATTAGACTTGACCGGCACACCAAAAAGGGTGGAGGTGTTGCTATACTATACAAAACTGAACTACTGGTTACCCTACTAGATACAAAACCACCCTTACAAAACAATAGTGAAATCTTAATCACCAAACTACAAATTAACATTAACAAATCCATTTATATCATTTGCTGTTATATTCCCCCAGGTAACAATATTAATACCCTTGAAAACCTACTGCACTGGCTCTCAAACTCCTTCCCTCAGGAAACTATACTTCTAGGTGACTTTAATATTGATTGGAATTCCTGCATCTCCCAAAATCCCACTTCTCACATAAACCTCTATGGCTTTAATCAAGCCATTACTGTCCCCACTTGAAATAACAAAACCAGCTCCAAACAAAGCATCCTTGACTGGATTCTAGTCAATAACAGCTCTATGATTTATACTACGGGCACACTACCTGATAATATCAGTGACCATTTAATCACTTTTATCACCAAAAACAAAATCCCCATCTCCAATAATACTCAAGTTAGAACTACCAGAAACAAAAGCAATTTCAACCAAACTAACTTCCTATTAGAACTCAAAGCATGTAATTGGTCTCCACTAAAATACTTGCCTCTAGACGATGCATTCTCATACTTTAACAATAAATTCCTCCAAATACTCAACCTCCATGCCCCTACTAGATTAATTAAAACCAAAGCAAAGCCTGCTCCTTGGCTAACAAAAGAAACCAAACAAAAAATGTTGCATAGAAATAAAACCTGGGCCAAATGGCATAGTACTAAAAACCCAGCTGACCACCAAACATTTAACAACTTAGGAATGCAACAAAGAAACTTATATTCCTTGATAAAAGAAATTATTATTGTAAATTCCAACATACCCAACGCCAAAATCCTCAAAAATTATGGACAAGTATCAATAAATTACTACATCCAGGCAACTCTAAAACACCCACTCCTTCTAACCTCACTCACAGCACAACTAACCAAATTGCTGATATTTTCAACAATTTTTTCTCAGACACTGTCACCTCTCTTGCTTCAACTTTATCTCCACAGTTCACGCCAACACCTTATAGCTTCAACAAAAATCCCCCCTCTTTCAAACTGCAACCAGTTTCAACTGATCTTATCTTTACTCTTCTTACAAAACTCAAACCTTGTACCCCCTCAGCTGATCTCCTCCCAGCTGAATACCTACAAATTGCGGCCAAAGCAATTGCCCTTCCGGTCTCCATCTTAGTTAATCGAACCATAACTGAAGGCTTTATTCCAACCCTCTGGAAAGTCTCTCATATCATTCCTCTTCACAAGGGTGGTAATTCTTTTGAGCTTGCTAACTTTCGACCCATAGCCTTACTTTCTCCATTAGCTAAAATCTTGGAAAGATAGATACATCGTCAACTACTTGACCATCTTCTCAAAAACAACCTATTAGCAGACTGCCAACATGGGTTTAGACCCTATCACAGCACTACTACAGCACTCTTGTCATTCACAGACCATATTAATAAACATCGGAACAACAACCTGCTGTCCTCAGCACTATTCTTAGACCTCTCTAAGGCCTTTGATATGGTCAACCAGTCCCTCTTACTAAACATCCTCAAATCATTTGCCTTGGACAGTCAAGCTATCCAGTGGTTTAAATCCTACCTAGATAACAGACAACAAGCAGTCCTTTGGGATAATCAAATATCATCTCTTCTTCCCATCACAATTGGAGTGCCACAAGGCTCAATACTGGGACCTCTCCTCTTTTCTATTTTTATTAACAAACTAAACATGTCCCTTCCTCAATCCATATGTATACAATATGCTGATGACTCTACTCTGATATGTTCAGCATCCTCCCCAATAACGCTCCAGACCACTATACAACAAGTCTTCACAGCAGCTGAAAACTGGTTCTATCAGCATGGCCTCTTACTAAATCCCAAAAAGACTAAATTATTACTTTTTACCCCATCACAGAAATCTTTAACCTTTACCTTCGATATAATGTCAAACAATGGCACAATAATATCCCCTGACTCAACTACCAAACTTTTAGGTGGCACAATAGACCATAATCTCAACTTCGATGCCCATATTAACTTAACCATCAAGTCAGTCAATAGAAAACTTGGATCTCTCTACAGGCTCAAACCCTTCCTAACTACCTTAGCCAGAAGTACTTTAGCTCAAACACACTTACTCTCTACCCTTCTTTATGCCTCACCTATTTTCACAAACTTATCAAAAGCTAATTTCAATAAATTAGCAGTATCTTATAATAATATTACAAGATTTGCCACAGGAGCCCCTTTTAGAACCCATCATTGCTCTAATCTTAAACAACTAGGCTGGCTGGAACTACAAAATCAAATACGACTACAGCAACTTACCATCACCCACAAAATCTTCTGTCAACCTTCTAACACCACAATACTTAGTACCCTTATTACTCCTTATAGAAATCTATCATCCTTGCGCTCCGCTACAAAGCTACTAGCAGCACCCTATAAATCCAACAACAAAGCTGGAGACTGTTTGTTCGCCAACTGTATTGCACCTATCTGGAACAAGCTCCCTCATGAACTCACCACTATTACTTCTCTACCCACTTTCAAGAAGCAGCTAAAAACTCTGCTTAAGTCTCAATGGCTCTGTCCTTGTACTAACCCTGACTAAACTATTATTCCCTCTACCCTTTTCACCCCCTCAAACCTTTTCTAGGTTAGTATAGTATTAGTGTTTGAACCTTCAAAAATCAGCTAAATCCTGTGCTTAATTCTTATTAGCTCTGTTCTTTACAAACCTTGACTAAAACTTTCTATTCTCTATTTTCTCACCCTTATATTCTCCCTAAAAAAAAAAAAAAAAAAAAAATTATGCTTGCTTATTTTCACTATTGTAAAGTATTTTTGCTAGTAATACTTATGAACCAGTTTTTTCTCTGTAACACCTATTTTTGTATAATATTTCTTATTTGAATGTATAACATACTTGATTTTACTAACCCATTTTTATTGTGGAGCTTTTCTCCCCGGGCCTCTACTGAAAATGGACATGTATCCAGCTAGACTAGCCCGGTCAACAAATGTAAAATAAATTAATAATAAATAAATAATGAGCAAGGATTATTGTTTCCAAGTGAAAGAGGGGACACTCAAAGTTAACAATGGTGTCAATTGCAATGCATGTTTTTATTCTTTGAAAGGCAAGACGTTTTATTTTGAGAAAAGATTATTTAAATACAAAAGGTTACAAATTCAAATATTGTATTTGAAAGAATGTATTAGGTTGGGAGTAATACCACAAGGGTTACGTGTCTTTAAGTTTCCATTTGGTATGATTTATGACAAACAGATTGTGGATGATTTTATAAATGTGTTTGATAGATGAGGTAAGGAGTTTTTACAAAAGGTGTTGTTACATATTGAAAGTCTAAAGGACAGCCTTTCTTGAGAAGTGGAGGAGTTAAATGGAAAAAATACTAGCAGATTTATTATTATTATGCGTATCGATATGAAGGTTTATATGGTAAAATAATTGGTAGGGAAGAGAGGAAATGTAACAGTTTATTCTCAAGAAACAATGCAAATTGGAAAGAGATGTAAAACAATATAAAAATGAAACAGCATATCCTGCACATTGCCTTCTCCCTGGGCATGGTAGGGGCAATGGGTTTTATGAGGTTAACAAGGAAGGTGAGGAAAGAGTTCAAATGGTTCAGGAAGGTAGTAGCTATGGTGAGACTGTTTCACACCATGGGGATGGGGAGTATCAACATGATTTTCAAATACCGGAAGATTGCCAAATTCCAGTAATAACGGCCACACAGGTACAAAACGCACTCTCTAAAGCCAAGAATACAGCATCCATGGGACCAGATGACATCCCGGGCTGTGTACTACATGGACTACAATATGAACTGGCACCTCACCTAAGTGTCATGTTTAATCATAGCCTCACCTCAGGTTTCGTGCCCACTGAGTGGTGCAGAGCTACAGTTATCCCAATCCACAAGGGGGGATCCACCTTGGATCCCGGAAACTACCGCCCCATCAGTCTGACAAGCCTTATCTGCAAGGCCATGGAGCGTATTATCATGGAACTTATAAACAAAGACAGTGGCAACCTTCAAACACTGGACCCCACCCAGTTTGGGTTTGTGAAGGGCAGATCATGTCTCCTGAACCTGATTGACTTCTTTGAATCAGTCTCCAGAGCCATGGACAAGGGTAAGGTGGTCCACACAGCCTATCTAGACCTTGCCAAGGCCTTTGACACCATCCCCCACTCTGGAATCATAGATAAACTTACTAAGTTGGGCATTAATCCCTATGTCACCCAATGGGTTGCTAAATGGCTTACTGATAGAACCCACACTGTAAAAGTAGCCGACTCCAAATCCAGCTCCAGACAAGTGACAAGTGGAGTACCTCAGGGTTCAGTCCTGGGGCCGCTCTTGTTTGGCATCTACTTCTCTGAAGTACAGGTCAACACTAAGGGACTCTGGCTAACAAAGTTTGCAGATGACTGCAAACTGGGAGCCATTATTGAATCCCCAAATGATGTGGATACTCTACAAAAGGGCCTTACAGAAACAGATGTTTGGTGCCAGAGCCATGGGCTCAAGCTCAATGCCAAGAAATGTATTGTTATCCCCTTTGGGAAAAACATGTATCCATGAATTACCATATAGGTGGCAGTACACTAAACACAGAAAGTGTGATAAGAGACTTAGGGACACAGGTGGACAGTGGTCTCACCTTCGATAACCACATCGCCACAACAGTCAGGAAATCCTTCTATGTGGCACACCTCATCACGAAGGGCTTTTCATCCAGAAAAAGGAGGTCATTGTCCCACTGTACTCATCCCTCATTAGACCCATTATAGAATACAACACCCCATTTGGTATGTACCTCTCAAGACATCTGCAACAACTGGAAAGGCCTCAGAAATACCTCACTAAAAGAATCACAGGCCTAAAGCAGATGCCCTACGCTGACCGCCTTAAAAAACTCCAGCTATACTCTGTCGCATATCGTCTACTCAGTGGCGATCTCTGCTTAACATACAAGGCCATGTCAAACCCAGAGCTGTTGGACATGCTACACTTAAAGAAATCCCAATCCCTCAGAGCTACACGCTCCAGGGATCTAAACCTTGTTATCACAATAAACAAAACATGCTGGAGGGATAGGTTCCTGACCCAGAGACTCCCCAGACTCTGGAATAGATTGCCCATACATGTCAAGCAGAGTGCCTCTTTGGACCTCTTCAAGAGGAACCTTGATGATTGGATGGGAGAAAGGAAATTCACCCCAGGGATCCCGTCAGTCACCCTGCTAGACAGGGGTCCAGGAAAGTAAATAATGTGGGAAGAAATAGCCGGGGAATTGTTATGGCTAGGCTTGTATAGGCCCTAGGGCTGATAGCCTAGTACCAACCTATGAACCTATGAACCTATGAAATACCTTGATGCTCAGAAAGAATAGCAAACAGGAGAATGGATAAACAACATTTCTATCCCACTCTCAGCCCAGACAGGATATTCTAACCATGGGAGGGGAAGGAGCAGGAATTAATTGACAGTACAGACAACATAGTATAATGTTTTGAGGGCTAAAAAATATATAATTACACTGATAGAGTCATCACTAAAGAGTTATTTTACTTTATTTTTGAAAGGTTTTAAATTCATGCCCACTAGATGCCCAGACCTTGCTGATACTTTGACGGAGATTAAATTATACGCCAGGAAGTTAAACTTTAATATTTTATTCTCTCACAAGAATAATGAGATAAAGGAGGTTTCACTCTGAGATCAGAACATAACTAAAAGAAGGAGTGTTTACAACCCCCCTTTACATCCCCTAATTGGAATATATGAAAAAATGGTGATGGAAGAGGTGTATAACCTGTGGACAGAAACAAAACAGTTCTACAGTAATTTAACTAAAAAAAAAATGTATTTGTTTCAACTGTTGAGGGGGGGCAGTACTATACATATCATGGCACCTGACAAAGGGGATGGGATGGTCCTTTTCAATACCGAGGACTACCTTAACGTGATGCACAACATATTATTTGATGAGAATAGTTATATTCAGGTTTCTAAAAACCAAATTAATATATCCTACAGTAGGATAGATTCATATTTAGAAGAGAATGTTCTCAGGGGTCTACTTCACTTACCTGACATCCCACATAACCGACATGCAAAACACCAAGCCTACAACACCGACATTTCACAACACCGAAACCACACATACCCAACACACACAATACTGACACTTTAAAACCCCGACACACCTCCATAAAACATACACACAACAATATACAAAAGATAAAACGCAACACTCGACATACCTAGTTCCCCTCACTCATACCCTGCCCAGCATCTACACTAAACTAAACCCTTACCACTAAAACAAAACATACACTACAAATAAAAAATCTAACACACTTACCTTCACATTTCACATTCTCATACCCCCTGTAACTTAAATATACCAACTCCAAGATCGTACTACAACATCCACAACAGCAGATTTCCTGTTCTGCTCAAGTTGGACTGTCGACCATTCGGAAGTGGGCATTCTGACGTGTCGGTCATCTGACACGTCCAGCTTTTTGGCTCAGTGTTTAGTATGTCAGTCTACTGAGATTTTGGTAATCTCAAGTAGACCCGTTCTCAGTCAGTGGATAAATCCAGACACCTATGAATTTTTAATGAACAATAATCCTTTAGTACCATCTAGGTTTGGAATACCAAATATGCCTAAAAATACTGTCCAATCCCTTTTTAGACTGACAGTTTTGGCTAGTGGATCCAAAACCCACCCTTTGGTGATTATGGAAGCTAGATCTGTAAAACATGTAGTTGAAAAGACTCCTCATTTGGTCAAAGATTCTTGGGAGGTTTTGGCTCAACTAAAACCTGAACTATGGTCTGATAAATTGATATTCCTGACCATAGATGTAAAATATTTGCTTACATGTATCACTAAAAGTGAAGGAACTATAACTTTTTGAAGAAACCCTTTTTTCTTGTTCTAATTTGAGCCATGATGAGGTCACATTAATATGTGAATTAATGGCAATAATTCTAGAAAACAACTATATTTATTTTGAGGGATAATATTTCCAGCAAACAAGAGGAGTAGTAGTGGGGGCTGCTAATATTGTACTTCTGGGCTGGGAGCGTAAACAAGTTTTCATTTGTGAATTTTGGAAATACATCCAATTATACATAAGATTTTTGGATTGCATATTCATATTGTGGAAAGGGAAGAAGGAGGACATTTGGGGTTTTATAGAATATTTGAACAACACCACCAACTTCCTGGATTTTACATATCAGTGGAATCCCTTTAGAATGCATTATTTGAATACCTCTATTTCCCACACTATGGAGGGGTTTAAGTCCAATATTTACAGAAAGGATACTTTCTGTAATTCGTATTTATATTTCACTAGTTGTCACCCTATATCCCAGAAAAAACATTTAGTCAAAGGACAGGCCATTTGTATAGCCCGAATGACTTCCCATTTAGAGGATCTCTGGGAAGAGTTAGTTACCACAAGAACAATGTTTTGTGAGGGGGTTATCCCACTAAGATGCTTGATGACATCATCAGAGGGGTATATGGTGAATGGGGGGGTAGGTACAAACCCCTTCATGATGGGAACCTTCCCAATAGTAACGGGAATGAGAAAATAGTGGAGTCTAATGACTATGAGAGAGCATGCGTTATACAACATACTCCCGTATCAGGAGAAATTAAAAACATTATCAGGAAAAATTGGAACATATTTAAGGTTGACCACGAAAGTAATAGAATAATGGACAATGAAGCCATATTCATTAACAAAACTGGTAGTAATATAAAGAGACTCTTGGAAAACATGTTAAGAATGGTAGGGGCACTAAGCCCTGTGGGTGTTGCAGTCAATGTGCATATATTATGAAGAAATCATCCTTGAGAACAGAATGAGAAGTAAAATAATTTCTAAAAAGGGAAACTGTTCCACAACGAGGATAGTGTATTTGGCTAGGTGTGAAGGGTGTACAGGGTTTTACATTGGAAAAACTAAGTGGGCATTGAAAAATAAGATATATGAGCACTTATGCAAAATAAAAACAAAAAAGAAACTAATGCATTGTATAAAAACTCTATTATTTGTAAAGAATTTACTAAATTTACTTTCGGAATTATTGAACAGGTTGTTGTGAATCTGAGAGGGGGTGATTGAAAAATGTATTGAGTAAAAGGGAATTACAATGGCAGCTCAGGTTAGCTGCTATGTTTCCCCCAGGGTTGAACGACTCCATTTCTGTGACATCAGTATTAAAAGAGAAACCAGACAGGCTATAAAGCTTAACGATGGGTATTTATTACCTAAATTAAGCATTGTGAACACAAATACTTTTATTTATTATATATAAAAAAAGAAAAAAGAAAAATAGAGAAAAAACGTTTTGATGAGATGGCTTAATGACCCCTTTAAAAGTGGGCATAAATATTTTATAAATATGTTTTTAGAAGTGTTCATTTTTTAAGACAGCATGCATCATTTAACTTTTTGTACTTTGTTGGTGAGAACTATTTAAAATGTGATTGGAAAGCCACTTTCATTGGTGGATTGGGGACCAATCTGGAATCTTTGGGATGTATCTGGAATCTTTGGGATGTATTTAAAAGTCTTTTTCATGTGTTACTGTGTATTCTGATGAAGTCCCCACTGTATTTTGGGACAAAAGCACTCAATATTTGGTTGTTTTTTCAATTAAAGTGAATTTTTACCATCAAGGCTCTCCGTGGAGTGTATTTTTTAGATTTTTGGTTGAAACAAACAGGATAGACTAAAACACATAAATGTCAAAGAGATGCTGCCAGTAATAAATAAGTCTCTAAATCATTTTTTGGTCTCCAGGACCACTACAAGTTATCACAGACAACACCTCAGTGATGTGGTTCAAAAAAAACAGTGGTTATTAGCTCCTATCCTTAGTATAGATGAGCCACATAGCTTGGAATGTACCGACTAGCATAGTCTAACTCCACAGGCTTCTTATAGTTAGTCCATCAGAGCAAAACATTATTGCAGACAACATGAGCAGGATTAGGACATATCATCACCCTGGGATCCCGCAGAAATTGATCATATTGTGGAGAACTCTTCAAATAGATCTGTTGTCCACATTTACAGCAGACAAAAAAAATCTCCTTCAGGATTTCTTGTAAGCAGGCTTGAAAGAAAAATGTTTTTTCATTGCCTTGATTGGGTATATTCCTGCATGCCTTTCGACTGATATCCATGGCCATTCAAAAGATTCTGATGGATTCTCCAAATCTAATTTTGGGACTTCTTTTGGCCTAGGCATCTGTAGTTTTCCTTTCTTTTGAAAATGACTAAGAGCAATAACCATATGCTTCCTCATAGATTGGACCTACTCACACAAGGCATAGACTGTTTGATAAACCTCAACCCCCTTCAGCTGAGTACCTGGATGATAAAATTGGAATACATTTTTGGCACATATTTTTTGAGGTCATGCAGCAGGTATTAAAGGAGGCTAAGAAACCAGCTACTAAGCAATCATATATACAAGTGGAAAAGATTTTAGAGAACATGAGCAGGATTAGGACATACCGTCACCCTAGGATTTTGCAGAAATTGATCCTGATAAAGGGGGTGGGATGGTCCTTTTCAATACTGAGGACTCATATATACAAGTGGAAAAGATTTTCTAGTTGGTGCCACAGTGAAGATCCAGGTCCCCTTCTAGGCCAGCATACCTCTGGTTGTACAATATTAGTGGGAGTTATCATCTGCCCTTTCTTACTCTTCTATCAAGATTCATCTTTTGTCCATGTCTTCTTGTCTATCCAGTGATCCCATGTTCTACCCATTCTCAAGTTAAGCATTTTTGAAGGGTTCTTCATATACCTCCAACTAGAAAACAGGTGACTCCTTCTCAATATCTTAATTTTGTTAGGAAAAACAAACACTTTCTCCATTTGAACCAGCTCATCAGGCTGATTTGAGGCTGTTAACTTGGAAAACAATGTCACATATTGCTCTGAATTTGGCAAGAAAAGTATCTGAGTTACAAGCTCTTATGTCGGGTCATCCTTATTTCATTGTTAATAAAGATAGTATATGTTTGAGAACAAATCCTTCTTGTACACTTAAAGTGGTTTTAGAGCTTACTTGGAGTCAGGATGCCCCTCTCCCTCTTTTCTTTACAGAACCTAAGCATGAGGGAAAGAGGATTTTACATACTCTGTATGTCCATAGATAGCTCAGATATTATCTTGACAGAACTAAAACCTTTAGTTATTCTGATCAATTCCTTTTCCCTGTGAGAGTAAGAATAAAGGACAACCAGTGTCAAAACAGATGATTTTCAAGAGGTTGTCTTAAACTATTATGTTTTGTTATTCCCGCCATAGTAAGCCACTTCTAGGCAGGGTTATGGCCCATTCTACCAGGGCCTTGGCTTCTTCTGGTGTATTTTGGATTTTTGAGATGGGACAACTCAAGATATTCCTGTACATTTTCTAGAGGCAACAACTTGGTTGTATGTGCATATTTTCACAAACCACTACAAACTAAATTCCTTTTCCAGGTCTACAGCTCGTGTTTCTAACACCGTTTCCCATGGGCCCCTGGACCTTCAGTCTTTATCCTCTCTGTCTTTCTAAGCTTTGCTATTCAACCCATATAGCATAAGCTGCTGCAGCAGTGATGCAATGATGAGTATAGTCGAACCGGGTAAGTAAATCTACCATAGCAGACGATGCTTCAGTAGATCACTGTTGCAGTAGCAATTGCTTCCCTCCATTCCCCTTTTCCTAGTAAATGCTTTTTTTTTTGTCAGGGTTTGGACTATTTCATTTTTTCACTTTGTTCCTAGCATATACCCTACTGTTAGGGCGTTAACTTTCCTTTTTCTATTGGCAAGAAAGCTTTGAAGTGTTTGGCACCCAAACTGAAGATTTTATAAAGCTCTCCTCAAGCACATGAAAGGTGCCATAAGGCTTTGTGTACTAGTCAGGTGTCATATTCATTGCAGGATATAATCACTACAGATTAGGCTACTGCAACAGTAATCTATTTGAACATCTATTGTTATTGTAAGCTTACTTACTCAACTGGCTTTTCACTGAGGGCACTATTGGACCATGGGTGAAAGCTGTCAAAGATGCTGTCTACCTTTGGTTTGGTAGTGATCATAGAAGTAGTGAAAACTAATATTCTTCTTTCTGATAGTGGACTTTCAGGTGCTTTCTGTTTAACCCAACTCTCTAAACTGAAATGTCCCAAATGAGAAACAGCAGATATTTGTGCATTCACTAACTCAACTTGTCTTTCAGGTAGCCTTCTGAAGTCATTACAGAACTTGAAAACGAACAAGCCCAGCACAACAGGGCCCGGAAGAACCAACAAAATAACATGTTGAACCAACTTTATTGCGGAATAAAACCAGAATGAAACCTGTTTACATTCTGGTTTTATTCCACAATAAAGTTGGTTCAACACGTTATTTTGTTGGTACTTCCGGGTCCTGCTGTGCTGGGCTTGTTCGTTTTTTGGCTCGTTTCTGATTTTTGGATTCATTACAGAACTTGGGAACTTTCTTAAGATGTCCTATCAATAGCTAGCTTGTTTTGTGATTTTATGTTTCTGTACCTGTTATGTTCTATTTCAAAAACCTGTAGTGTTCTTGACTTGAGAGATGAATGAAAAGCTGTCAGGGCTTGTTGGATGGGTAATACCATTTTGAGGTGGGTGTGCTGCTTCCTTTGAGATGAAGCCCACTGGAGTTCAACTTAAATATGCCACTATGCCGTCCTGTGACTGATAGCAATTTGTTAAAAATTCAGACAGCATATCTACTATGGTTTGGGGATCTAGGACAAGGGCAGAAGATGCTGAAGTCTGTGGTAACTAGAAGAAAAATCTGAGAAACACATAGCATAGCATTTTCACCAGGACTCTTTTAATCTTGTATAAGTTGATAACATCCAATTATAGAAGTACTTATAATGGCTAAAAGACCATTTCATTGAATAATTCAAAACATGTTTTCTAGTAACCATTGAAGGTACTAGTTATTTTAAATTGTTCAGTTAAAGTGGTCTTTCAGCCATTATATTGACTCCTGTGGTGTTGACTTCCAACAGTTAGAAGGAAAAGCAACTTTCCTGTTTAAAGACCTCCTGTAGCTGTTGTTGCTTTCTTTCTGTTAACTGTCGCTGCAGTTGCTAATGCCAGAAATTACTGTTTTGCTTATATTCCTTAAATTTTGCCATAATCTGCAATCTCAACAAAACTTTACCACATTCTCCTTAAAGAAGCATCGGCAGTACTCTATAGTAGGTCCTTCATTAAACAAATGGCCTCACTGTTGCATGCTACTATATGGACAGTTAATGACCATCACGGCTAAAGAACTTGTATACATTTCTTCTCATACCTTTTCACAGAGCTGCTTTCTTTCATGAGGATGAGTATTTGTAGTAGCTTATTTGATTACTTAGGAACTGCTTGGTCTATAAAAGATGGCTTTTATACAGAAATGTGCTTTACACCTGAGCTCAGGAAAGTTTAATCAGCTTCCTTATGGTAAATGGTGGACAGTCTGGTTCCAAGAAAGGTCCTAGAAGATTCATTGGAAGCAATCAATAACAGGAAGAACTGCTAGCATTTTGGATTCTGCTAAGCTCATCAATTTAGCATCTGTCTTAGGGAAGGGTACATTCTTTGTAGGGCATTTACAATATTTTTTCTTGAAGGTTAAAGTTTAAAAAAACTTTAGGGCATGAGCTATAGGAAAGTGGTCCTTCATCTCCAGATTTGTATCAAGACCTAAAGGGGATACACTGTTATCTGAATAAATTAAGACTACATTATTAACATTCATATGTCTGATGATGGGGCAATGGAAGTTGCTGGTGATTATAAAGCCTCTAGGGAAAATGCAGTGCAAACGTTAAATATCTATATTCAAATGTTGTGTAAATGTGGGAACGTTGAAAATGCAGTGCAAATGTTAAATATCTATATTCAAATGTTATGTAAATGTGGGAACGTCTACCAACATCTTGGGGACTGACATCTGGTCTTCAGAAGCCCAAAGTACAGGCATCTAAACATCTGACCTCTACATCCCTAAGAATAATCTAGGCTTTTTGGGGTTTAAGCTCTGCAGATGGTTAGTCCTCAGTTGTCTGTACACGTGTACTGTGCCCATCACTAGATGGGTTGTAGTTTACTCCAACTTAATTCATCTCAACTAAAAAAGTGCCATAGTTATATATGCCACACTTTAGGACTAATCTTCCTGCTTTGAGGCTCTGTAGTATTTATGGGGGGACAGGCTAGAATTTGTGCTCAGGGTACATCATCTCAGGGTATTCCATTGTTGTCTGACACTTGAGGGCCAGGTCCCTGTTGATTGAGTCTGTGTAATTCCACATGGGGATATTAACGGGATTAAGCACTGTGTTCTATATGGGGATCTGACTGCTGTTATTCATGCCGTGGTCTCCTTTCAACCGGTCTTCTGTAATTTCATGTACTGAGGTTCACAGATTCAGAAATTGTTCGCCTGTAAGTATATTAAATGCTGCTACCTGTTTACTGGTGCTCTGTGTTGCTGTCATAGAAAGCTGGTTCTCTGGAGCCTTTACTGGTTGTTTGTTTTATAACATACTATTTTTAAAGGTCTAGTTTTGGTTTACTTGACTATACTTGATACAGATCCAGCCATAAAAGATACACTCTTTACTGTGAAACAATCTGAAATTAACCATGCAGTGACATTACTATCTGATTCTAGATAATATGATATGGAAGATTTATACACACCTCTCAACCTCTCAGTACAAGAAATGTGGACAAAGCCAGAAACAATGGGGGGAGCAAAGGCCTAAAAGTAGGGACACATTTTATATATTGTGCCTATAAACTTAGAAAGTTGCTTGAATAACAGGTTTTGCATTACTATGCATTTTCTGAATTATATAAAGTCTGAGACTCAAATGACTGCTCAAGCTTCAATAATTTGCCAGAAAACAACAAATTTTATAAGGAACAGACAGAAAATATGAGGCAAAAATCTGGATATTCTGCAAAAATCTGGACAGTTGAGAGGTATGAATTTATATTATTTTGCTATGTTACAATCCTTCAGAATGGTCTGCATGTGTGTGTGTGTGTGTGTGTGTGTGTGTGTGTGTGTGTGTGTGTGTGTGTGTGTGT
Source organism: Protopterus annectens (assembly GCF_019279795.1). Taxonomy (NCBI): domain Eukaryota; kingdom Metazoa; phylum Chordata; order Ceratodontiformes; family Protopteridae; genus Protopterus; species Protopterus annectens. The sequence continues at coordinate 1,561,407,914 of NC_056726.1, forward strand.
ATGTGTGTGTGTGTGTTTATACATGTGTGTGTCTGTGCTGTGTGTGTGTGTGTGGGGGGGGGGATTGTTGGGTGTGTGTATATGAGAGGGGTTGTTGTGGAGTGTGTGTGTGTGTGTGTGTGTGTGTGTGTGTGTGTGTGTGTGTGTGTGTGTGTGTGTGTGTGTGTGTGTGTGTTTATACATGAGTGTGTCTGTGCTGTGTGTGTGTGTGGGGGATTGTTGGGTGTGTGTATATGAGAGGGGTTGTTGTGGAGTGTGTGTGTGTGTGTGTGTGTGTGTGTGTGTGTGTGTGTGTGTGTGTGTGTGTGTGTGTGTGTGTGTGTGTGTGCATGTGTAGGTGTGTGTCTGTTGGGGAGTGTAATGCTTAGGTATCTGCTGTTTTGTCACATCTGTCATATAGACTTTCACTGTTCTGGTCTTAGTTATAGAAGTTAAGCTCTGTAACATGCAAATCAAGTTGTTAAATTTATGTGGTAAAAATACTGATGCTAGGTCTGAGCAGAAGTGTAGTGTCATTATTTACTGCTATCACTGGGACTGAAAATATGATTTTACAGGCAAACTACTTTTACAAGACATTCTATCAGCTCTTTTCTTGTTGCAGTTTATGTCTCTGGATGGAACCCCTGAATGAGGACTTTTTTTAAAATGCTTGACATCCACATCCCTCCCCCACCCCCCAATAAGGAAACCTCCATAAAAAACTTCTCCAAAGCCAACATCATGCTACTCAAGTCAGAAGTGACAGACTTCATGACACCCATGCAAACGGGAACTGAAAGTTTGACTGCTGAATCCTACACTAAGGCACTGCATGAGCACATCCACTCATGCATGAATCATGCCATCCCAAATAGAACCAAGATGCTCTCCTCCAAAAAAAGGAAGCCAATCTGGTGGTCCCCAGCCATAAAGAAACTTTACAACAAAAGGAAGAAATTGTTGCAGAAAAGAGGAAAATTCCAGGATGCAAAAAACTCCTTTACCAGCCTCAGTAAGAAGCTGAGATCCCTCATAAAATCCTCCAAAGCTACTTATGAAAATAAAATTGCCAAAGATTCCAAAGACAACCACAAGGCATTCTATAGCTATGTCAAGAATCTAAATGGCAATACTCAGATCTGCTCTGAGCTACAGCAGAATGGCATTAAATATACTGATCCCAAGGATATTGCCAATATCCTGGCAGATCGATTCAGTGCTAACTTCACCCCCCTCTCACCCCCTAAAGGGCCCATCTCAATACTGAAAGATTGCCAAATTCTGGTAATAATGACTACACAGGTAAAAAACATACTCTCCAAAGCTAAGAATACAGCATCCATGGGACCAGGCGACATCCTGGGCTGTGTACTACATGAACTGCAAAATGAACTGGCATCTCACCTAAGTGCCATGTTTAATCATAGCCTCAACTCAGGCTTCATGCCCACTGAGTGGCACACAGCTACAGTTATCCCACTCCACAAGGGGGGATCCAGCTTGGATCCTGGGAACTACCACCCCATCAGTCTGATGAGCCTGATCTGTAAGGCCATGGAACGTATTATCATGGAACTTATAAACAAAGACATTGGCAACCTTCAAACACTGGAACCCACCCAGTTTGGGTTCATGAAGTGTGGATCTTGTCTCCCGAACCTGATTGGCTTCTTCAAATCAGTCTCCAGAGCTGTGGACGAGGATAAGGCAGTCCACACAGCCTATCTGGACCGTGCCACGGCATTTGACACCATCCCCCACTCTGGAATCATAGATAAATTTTCTAAGTCAGGCATTAATCCCTACATCACTCGATGGGTTGCCAACTGGCTTACTGAGAGAACCCACACTGTAAAAATAGCCAACTCCAAATCCAGTTCCAGACAAGTGACAAGTGGAGTACCTCAGGGTTCAGTCCTGGGACTGCTCTTGTTTGGCATCTACTTCTGTGAAGTACAGGCCAGCACTAAGGTACTCTGGCTAACAAAGTTTGCAGATGACTGCAAACTGGTGGCCATTATTGAATCCCCAAATGATGTGGATATTCTATAAAAGGGCCTTACAAAAACAGATGATTGGTGCCAGAGCCATGGGCTCAAGCTCAATGCCAAGATATGTATAGTTATCCCCGTTGGGAAAAAACATGTACCCGTGAATTACTACATAGGTGGTAGTACACTAAACACCAAAAGTGTGGTAAGATACTTAGGGACACAGGTGGACAGTGGTCTCACCTTCGATAACCACATCGTGGCAACAGCCAGGAAATCCTCCTATGTGGGACATCTCATCGATAAGGGCTTTTCATCCAGAAAAAAGGAGGTCATTGTCCCACTGTACTCATCCCTCATTAGACCCATTATAGAATACAGCACCCTGTTTGGTATGTACCACTCAAGACATCTGCAACAACTGGAAAGGCTGCAGAAATACCTCACTAAAATAATCACAGGCCTAAAGCAGATGCCCTATGCTGACCATCTAAAAAAACTCCAGCTATACTCTGTCACATATCGTCTACTCAGAGGTGATCTCTGCTTAACATACAAGGCCATGTGAAACCCAGAGCTGTTGGGCATGCTACACTTAAAGAAATCCCAGTCCCTCAGAGCCACACACTTCAGGGATCTAAACCTTGTCATCACAATGAACAAAACATGTTGGAGGGATAGGTTCCTGACCCACCCATACTCTGGAATAGACTGCCCATGTATGTCAAGCAGAGCGCCTCCTTGGCCCTCTTCAAAAGAAACTTTGACGATTGGATGGGAGTTAGGAAATTCACCCTGGGGATCGCGTCAGTCACTCTGCTAGACAGGTGTCCAGGGAAGTAAATACTGTGGGAAGAAATAGCCAGGGAATTGTTATGGCTAGGCTTGTATAGTCCCTAGGGCCGATAGTCTAGTACCAACCTATGAACCTATGTGTCACAGAACCAAAGAAACCCTTTTTTCAAGTGTGCTAACATTGTAGAACTATCAGAAAAAAATACTCCTCTTCCTGCAGGAAAATTAGATCACAGAAACCTTCCAATCCAACTTGCTCAGATTCTCACATTCATGGTTAAGGTTAAAAGATTCAGGGTCATAGAAAACTTAAAAACTTTTTTATTATTCCCCATAAAAATAACTGGATAGCAAACAGTTGGTATAGGAAAATTATAGCTAGTCTGTGCAAGGCATAATTAAGGGCACTGACAGCAATGAATATAAAGATCCACACTTGTCTGACTTAAATGATATGCAAGCTGCACATGAGAAGTTGCTGATATTGAAGACCCTCTTCAACATTATCAAAATTTAGAAACTTGTCCTTACGATGCTTTTAGGACTGTAATGGTGATAGTTCTTTACTGGTATCACAACAGCTAATAAGCACTGCTGAGCACTGCAGTATACATAGAAAGGTATGTGGTAAGGATGCACAGTCTGCTGTTGTGGATCATTTTCATTGTCTTCTTCAAAGAGCCGTAGCTGGCTCATTTGGTACCTGGTGTTGCTCCCTGATCTGGCACCACTCAATGCTAGGTTGAGAAGAAAAAAAATATCCCTTCTCTGATCTGGCTCTTCTGCCTTACTTCCTAAGGAGGAATGCCAGATCCTAGTGCCCTACTGCTTACATTACGCATTACAGCAGAAAAACAGAGGACCGTTCTCTGACCTGGTGCTTCTTCCCCCTATGGAGGAGCGATGACAAGTCCTACACCCTCCTACTCTACTGCCTACCCTTATGTTGATGTCAGAAACAAAAGAAAATAAAAAAATAGGATCTGCAGATCATACACTCTAACACCCTGCACCCACGGTGCCTGCCTCATTCACCGACCCCACCCTAGCTATGCTGCTGAGTTTTCTTGTCTTTCTTCAATAACTTAGTCAGGGGACTCACAAGCTCCTGAGCAGGACAAGAAGCAGGCCCTAGAAATCCTTCTGGAATGCAAAATTCCCTTTTCCACTGTGAGTGCACTTTGTTCAAAACTGCAATGTTCAGTTGCATTGTTGGCACATATCAAGTCTAAGGCATGGTGTTTCGACATAGAAATGTACACACTCATGGGAAAGTTATAAGAAAAAATATCTCCAGCTATTTCAACAGAAGGCAGGAAGAGAGACTCCATTTGTAGTTATAGCAATTGCTATCAAAAAATATCTGGGTATAATCTGCAGAGGCAGCATAAAAAAATTACAGTAACTTGTACCCAACAGTTTGATGACAATTTGTGAACTAAGATGATGCCACAAAGAACTGAGGATGAATTTGAGTTCCTTACATATTACATACTGAAGATAATATCACCGTCCAATAGTGTTGTTAGTGTTATTAGGATTCATGAAACAATTTACTGAAAAATGTGTGATACAATAAATAAAGCTTCCCTAAAATACCAGAAACATCACTGGCTGGAAAATGGGAGGAAAAACTTGAAATCAAATCGGGGTGAAGAAAATTAAAATTGATATAATGGATCATAATGTGCCATCAATGTATGAAACAATCAAAATGGTAGCCAACTTACCTGTTCTCTTCCATCAAATTGTCACACAGCTGCATCATCCCTCTTTCAGGGACCTCTATCAGTTTCAACAACTCATTCAGTTTCACTTCCATATTCAATAAGTACTAAAAACAAAATAATTTAGTTTGAATTTATGTGAGCATAAGACACAGTTAATAGACACAGACAATGTAACTGTATATGTTGGTGTTTAACACATTATTTAGTGACAGTAACGTATTTGAGGCTATGACAATGTTTATGGACTTAATGTATAGCATTAAGACATGAAAATAGGACACTGTTAATGTATTGCACACACTGATTAGGACTATAATGTATAGCACTAAATTATACGTGGCTATGACAATGTAAATGTATAAAGCAATGCATAGGAATTGTAACATATAACACTAAGTTACATGAAGATATGACAATGTAAACAATACAATGTGTGGGGTTGTAATGTATAACACTGAGTTACATGAGGATATGATAAATAAATGCATAATACAGTGCATATGTTGTAATTTATAACACCAAGTTATATGAGGATATGTCAGTGTAACCATATAATACAATGCGTAGGGTTGTAATGTATAACACCAAGTTAAATGAAGATATGACAACGTAAATTTATAATACAATGTGTGGGGTTGTAATGTATAACACCAAGTTACATGAGGATATGACAATGTAAATCTACAATACAGTGCGTAAGGTTGTAATATATAACATCAAGTTACACGAGGCCATGACAATGTAAATGTATAATACAATGTGTAGGGCTGTAATATATAACACCAATGTACATGAGGCTATGACAATGTAAATACATAATACAATGTTTAGGGTTGTAATATATAACATCAAGTTACAGGAGGATATGACAATGTAACTGTATAATACAGTACATAGGGATTGGAAGGTGTAACACCAAGTTACATGAGGATATGACAATGTAACTGTGCAACATAATACTTAGGGACTGCAAAGTATGACACTAAGTTACATGAGGAAATGATAATTAAATGCATAATACAGTGCGTATGTTGTAATTTATAACACCAAGTTATATGAGGATATGTCAGTGTAACCGTATAATACAATGTGTAGGGTTATAATGTATAACACCAAGTTACAGGAGGATATGACAATGTAACTGTATAATACAGTGCATAGAGATTGTAACATATAACACCAAGTTACAGGAGGATATGACAATGTAACCGTATAATACAGTGCGTAGGGATTGTAACATATAACACTAAGTTACAGGAGGATATGACAATGTAAGTGTATAATACAGTGCGTAGGGATTGTAAGATATAACCCTGAGTCACAGGAGGATATGACAATGTAACTGTATAATACAGTACGTAGGGATTGTAACATATAACACCAAGTTACAGGAAGATATGACAATGTAACTGTATAATACAGTGCGTAGGGATTGTAACGTATAACACCAAGTTACAGCAGGATGTGACAATGTAACTGTATAATACAGTGCATAGGGATTGTAACATATAACACCAAGTTACAGGAGGATATGACAATGTAAGTGTATAATACAGTGCGTAGGGATTGTAACATATAACCCTGAGTCACAGGAGGATATGACAATGTAACTGTATAATACAGTATGTAGGGATTGTAACATATAACACCAAGTTACAGGAGGATATGACAATGTAACTGTATAATACAGTGCGTAGGGATTCTAATGTATAACACCAAGTTACAGCAGGATGTGACAATGTAACTGTATAATACAGTGCATAGGGATTGTAACGTATAACCTTGCATTACAGGAGGATATGACAATGTAACTGTATAATGCAGTGCATAGGGATTGTAACATATAACACCAAGTTACAGGAGGATATGACAATGTAACTGTACAATACAGTGTGTAGGGATTGTAACATATAACCCTGAGTTACAGAAGGATATACCCAACAAAAGCAACAAAGTAGCGACTGGAAGATGAAAACTGAGAAGTCCAACAAAATCCAAAGTATAAAAGTAATCCATCTCAAAGGTAAACACACTCCAATTCCTTTGTAAAACTGACCTTATTACATCAGCCTCCAAACTAAATACTGTGATAAAACTCATCGGATGTTTTGACTTCTGGTCATCCAAGACAATTTCTTTACAAGGGGGACTCAAACCAGTTGTTTCACTTTCAACCTTATCCAAAAAACACCACGGTGCCCTGTCAGTATAGGCTTGTATATACCTGCTTTCCTTTTGCTTCAAACCTCTTTAAAAATATCCAATACCAAAACTTCAGGGTACCCTCTCATCAAAAACATACCCTTGAGTAACTCACATTCCTCAAGAAATCTGTCCTCTTTTGTTACCATATGTGCAGCCCAGACCATTTGGCCCTTTACTACAGATTTCTTCTGGTGCTGGGGATGGGCACTCATGTAATGTAACATACAGTTAGAATAGGTTTCCTTACGATGAAGGGCAGCCACAAAAAACTTATTAGAAACATCCTTACTTAACTCTATATCCAAATACGTTATCTTTTCATCAGTACACTTGTGAGTGAATTTCAAAAAGTCAGTGTTGCCATTGATTCCCTCCAAAAAGCTGTCCACCTCTGAACTAGTCCCATCAAACAAAATTAAGACATCATCTAAAAATCTTGTGTAAAACTTAATCCTTGTTTGGTTTTCAGGTGCATTCAATATATACTGGTGTTCCCATTGGGCCATTACAAGGTTTGAAAAACTGGCCCCACAGGGGGAACCCATAGCCACCCCCACCTTTTGCAGATAAATATCATTATCAAACATCACAAAGTTATTAACCAAAATGATGTCCAGAAGTTCCTGAATCAAACGTACTTCCCCTCCATCAGCACCGTGTGCCAACATCCGTTCGACTACCCATTCTATACCTAAAACATGCGGGATTGAAAAATATAAATTAATGACATCCACAGTTAAAAATGTTATGTTTTCATGGTAAGAAAAACTTTCAATAGCTGCTAAAAAAGACCAAGAGTCTTTACATATCTGAGACTCTTTTCTCACATATTTCTTTAAAATATTGTCTACCAATTTGGACATAGCATAAGTAATAGAAGACCTAGCATTAGCCAAAACCCGCATGGGGGGGGGGTTCAAAATGTCTTTATGGGTGACAGTTGCTGAACAGCCGAGTACAGGTAGCGCTTCTTTGGTGAATCAACTGAAGACTTTAGATCAGGTAGTCAAATGGATGTTGGCACACGGTGCTGATGGAGGGGAAGTACGTTTGATTCAGGAACTTCTGGACATCATTTTGGTTAATAACTTTGTGATGTTTGATAATGATATTTATCTGCAAAAGGTGGGGGTGGCTATGGGTTCCCCCTGTGGGGCCAGTTTTTCGAACCTTGTAATGGCCCAATGGGAACACCAGTATATATTGAATGCACCTGAAAACCAAACGAGGATTAAGTTTTACACACAGTTTTTAGATGATGTCTTCATTTTGTTTGATGGGACTAGTTCAGAGGTGGGCAGGTTTTTAAAGGGAATCAATGACAACACTGACTTTTTGAAATTCACTCACGAGTGTACTGATGAAAAGATAATGTATTTGGATATAGAGTTAAGTAAGGATGTTTCTAATAAGTGTTTTGTGGCTGCCATTCATCGTAAGGAAACCTATTCTAACTGTATGTTACATTACATGAGTGCCCATCCCCGGTACCAGAAGAAATCTGTAGTAAAGGGCCAAATGGTCCGTGCTGCATGTATGGTAACAAAAGAGGACAGATTTCTTGAGGAATGTGAGTTACTCAAGGGTATGTTTTTGATGAGAGGGTACCTTGAAGTTTTGGATTGGATATTTTTGAGAAGGTTTGGAGCAAAAGAAACGCAGGTATATACAAACCTATACTGACAGGGCACCATAGTGTTTTGGATAAGGTTGAAAGTGAAACAACTGGTTTGAGTCCCCCTTGTAAAGAAATTGTCTTGGATGACTAGAAGTCAAAACATCCAATGAGTTTTATCACAGTATTTAGTTTGGAGGCTGATGTAATAAGATAAATTTTACAAAGGAATTGGAGTGTGTTTACCTTTGAGATGGATTACTTTTATACTTTGTTGGATTTTGTTGGATTCTCAGTTTTCGTCTTCCAGTCGCTACTTTGTTGCTTTTGTTGAGTTTGTTCTCTGGTTCGTTCAGTTTGATTTACAGGAGGATATGACAATGTCACTGTATAATAAAGTGCGTAGGGATTGCAACATATAACACTAAGTTACAGGTGGATATGACAATGTAACTGCATAATACAATGCATAGGGACTGAAACGTATACTGATGAAGGCTTTATTGAATTTGTTAGCCAAAAGTGATTTTTAGTCAATAGTCAGTCTTTTTATGTGTATGTTATGCTTTCCTTAATATCTGATTTGGGAATGTGGGTTGCAAATAGGTAGGTAGTGTTTTCCTTAACTAGGATTTACTTTGACCTAATCAGTAGTAGTGTGGGGGGATATACAGTCATAATGTCAATCACACCTCGGCAACACCACTAACGTGAACTCTAAACAGTGATGGTTGAAAATGTCGAACCAAAAAATCTCACCCCCTTTTGACCAATGTTAGCACTTGTTTGTAGGTGTGGACTGGTCGGAAATGTTGACTTTTGGTGTTTTGCGTCATTCTGAGAATTCAGTATTATGGATTTCATTTAAAGGAGTTAATGAAATGCACATTCACCGATGGACGATCGACATTTTGATACTAAACCGTGTGTGGGGATGGGTTCCTGCTGTTCTAAAATGCACTATATACATCCTTGTTTATATTGTCTGCCTTGAAAAGGCTGGCTTAAAATTAAACGATACATATATTTTCCACATCTAATTCTAAGTATATATAAAAGCTGATAAGTTTAACATTGTAAAATATTTCTGATCTTTGTCACTGAGGATCCCTTTCCTGTGAAGAATAAAGGCTTGTTGCTTTGGAGCACTACCTGGGTTTCCTGATTTTTGGGAATTATTGTGACTGAGCTCCAACAAAATTTTGAGACCAATAGTTTCTCTATTTTTTTTTTTTTTATATCAACACTCGTAGTGGAGAGGTTGGAACTAGACAGATTCCGAAGCTTCTTCATTTTTTTATATTAATGTATAAAACTAAGTTACATAAGGATATGACAATGTAAATATATAATACAATGCATAGGACTGTAATGTATCAAACTACTTTACATGAGGATACGACAATGTAAATATATAATACAATGCATATGACTGTAATGTATAACATTAAGTTACACGAGGATACGACAATATAAATATATAATACAATGCATAGGGCTGTAATGTATAAAACTAAGTTACATGAGGATATCACAATGTAAATGTACAATACAATGTGTTGGGATTGTAATGTATAACATTAAGTTACACGAGGATGTCACAATGTAAATATGTAATACAATGCATAGGGCTGTAATGTATAAAACTAAGTTACATGACGATATCACAATGGAACTGTATATTACAATGCTTAGAGACTGAAATGTGTAACACTAAGTTACATGAGGATATGACAATGTAAATATACAACACAATGCATTGGGATTGTAATGTGTAACACTAAGTTACATGAGGATACGACAATGTAAATATATAATACAATGCGTTGGGATAGTAATGTATAACATTATATTGCACGAGGATATGACAATGTAAATATATAAATCAATGCACAGGGCTGTAATGTATAAAACTAAGTTACATGAGGATATGACAATGTAAATATATAATACAATGCATAGGGCTGTAATGTATAAAACTAAGTTACATGAGGATATGACAATGTAAATGTCTAATGCAATGTGTTGGGATTGTAATGTATAACACTAAGTTACATATGGATATGACAATGTAAATATATAATATAATGCATTGGGATGGTAATGTATAACATTAAGTTACGTGAAGATATGACAATGTAAATATGTAATACAATGCATAGGGCTGTAAGGTATAAAACTAAGTTACATCAGGATATGACAATGTAACTGTATAATACAATGCGCTGGGATTGTAATGTATAACATTAAGTTACACAAGGATGTCACAATGTAAATATGTAATACAATGCATAGGGCTGTAACGTATAAAACTAAGTTACATCAGGATATGACAATGTAACTGTATAATACAATGCGTTGGGATTGTAATGTATAATATTGTTACATGAGGATATTACAATGTAAATATATAATACAATGCATTGGGATTGTAATGTATAACATTAAGTTACATGAGGATATGACAATGTAAATGTCTAATACAATGCATAGGGCTGTAATGTATAAATCTAAGATACATGAGGATATGACAATGTAAATGTACAATACAATGCATAGGGTTGTAATGTATAAATCTAAGTTACATGAGCATATGACAATGTAAATATATAATACAATGCATTGGGATTGTAATATATAACATTAAGTTACATGAGGATATGACAATGTAAATATATAATACAATGCATAGGGCTGTAATGTATAAAACTAAGTTACATGAAGATATGACAATGTAAATGTACAATACAATGCATAGGGCTGCAATGTATAAAACTAAGTTACATGAGGATATGACAATGTAAATATATAATACAATGCATAGGGCTGTAATATATAAAATGAACGTACATGAGGATATGACAATGTAAATGTACAATACAATGCGTTGGGATTGTAATGTACAACATTAAGTTACATGAGGATATGACAATGTTAATGTCTAATATAATGCATAGGGCTGTAATGTATAAAACTAACTTACATGAAGATATGACAATGTAAATTTCTAATACAATGCTTATAGATTGTAATGTATAACACTAAGTTACATGTGGATATTACACCACTATGGTATAACTCACGATGTATATCACTAAGTTACATTAACATCTGTAATATTTCTGTTTACCAGCTGAACAAAAGTCATTGAAAATAGCTAACTGACATTTAAGTCACTAGTGTGCTATCCATATTGCCTTGAAGTAAAAGTCAACTAAAGGGCGAAACCATAAATATTCATGAAACCCCCTCCTTGTGTTTTGTGATTGGTGCTGCTTCCAGCTTGCAGTGTTATAATTAAACAGGTGCTTTTTCTTGGTTGGCTACTATGCCAGTCTGTGTTCTGAACTCTGCAGCAGAGCTGCATTAAACATAAATATATTTAAAGTGCTGTTGTAGTTTTAGTTCGGTTTTTGACAACTGATAAACCACATTTCAGCACTGTACGATGCTTGACAGAGCAAGAAAAGTTCTTTATGCCATAGTACCTAGGAATCATTCTACATGTATAAAATGTGTAGCAAGTGGCTCTCTCAAAGCCAGTACGTTTCCAAACATGTAGCAACTGACACTCGAAAAAGGATTGCTTACATTTTAAATGCCATTTCCTCAGTCTGCAGACAGACTGTCTCAAGGCCTCAACCTTCTGTTTTTAAAGCATGAATCCCTGTATTATCTTCCATGATTTGTTTATTATCAAGGAACTTACACAAACTGGTATTACAGAGGTGTTTATACATATATGATTCATTATCACCATCAGTGATGGTCCCACTAGCACAATGCTGATAGAATGCTGTTTTGCACATGCATTTTCTAAAAGCATGTTGCGTGCACGAATTACTGCAGGAGGACATTTTGATCTAACATACTGTTGTACCAAACACTATGCCATTTAATGTGCAGTAAAAGTCTTAGAGCTGTCTCATAGGACAGCGACACTTATGTCATTTCTGGTAGTATTGCAGTGACACAAGGAGTAGTATAAAGTCAGTTTTCCTTCTGATGCAATGATTACTTGATTGAGGTGCAACAATAATTTCCCTTATGTATAGTGTAAGCAGGGCAAAGCATAGAACAATGTCATTTAGCGGGTCTAAATCACATAATCGAACTTCCAAAATTTCGAACACCATATGTTCGAACTTGGAAGATTAAAATTTCCCAGGGAAAAACTTTGCTGTTCCGAAAAACACAAACAACACAAGCACACCAAAAACCTTATAAACCTACACTAAACATTACATACACAACTATCTATGCACTAACCTTAACCCAAACCCTAACCCTAAAGTCCGTCACTATTGCACATTTACCTTACCTGCATCCTAACCCTAAGGTCCGTCACTATTGCCCACTTACCTTACCTGTACCCTAACCCTAAAGTCCGTCACTATCGCACACTTACCTTACCCACACCCTAACCCTAAAGACTGTCACTATCGCACACTTACCTTACCCGCACCCTAACCCTAAAGTCCATCACTATCGCACACTTACCTTACCCGCACCCTAACCCCAACGTCCGTCACAATCGCATACTTACCTTAACCCATTTTGTAACTTTCACATCACAGTGGAGAAAATGTTGAAGCCGCAGAAACGACCAAACAAATTCTTTCCTTGGGAAAGAATTTGGACTTCCGCGGCTTTGACATTTTCAACTTTCAAACTTACAAGTTCGAACTTCTGGTGTTCGACCTTCTGGAAGTCCGATTACATGATAGGAACCCTATTTAGCCAAAGCATGCACAGGATAAAAACAATATCTGTGACCCTGTCCACCAATATCATATAAAATTTTGGCAAATTATAGCTACACTATGTTAGGAGCTAGCAGTCTACAAGGTCTGCACACCCCACAGGTTCACATGTTCATATGTAAGAACTAGGAAATCAGTCTTGTAGACCATTACAAGCCTAGCAAAACCCTCATTCAAAAGTTCCCTCCAACCTTAATGAGAGTAGGACAGGCTAGACTGGGGGTGGGAGAATTTGAGTTTGCCCATTCAATCATCTATGTTTACCTAAAGGAAGTAAGTATTCTGTTTGACATGTAGTGGAAGTGTGTTGCAGAGGTGAGGGATATGTTTGGCCATGAATCTATCACATCATGTCTTATTTATCTGTTGATGAAGTCTGAATACCTTAAACTTGGTATTTGAGATACCATTTATTCTGTAGGAATAGAAGGACAAAGATGGTTGGATCTTTCATGGCTAAAAGAAGTAAACAAAGATCTCCATGGAAGAGCCTATAAGGGGCTGAGTATGTAGAAAGGACTGCTAGTCTGTCCCCGTGACTAGTTTTTTTGAGGTAACTGATCTTTAAGTTGAGTCATGTGTATAGTCAAGTACATGTCAACAGGTGCATTACAGTTAATAACGGGTCTGATGAGATATGAGTAAAGGGAAATTAAAAGACTTATTTGAATCTAGTGGAGGGGCCTTGGGAAATTAGATGAGCCAGACTAAAGGCCTTCCAAACTACTACAGAGATATGATGGTCAGGCAACAATGAAATAGAAACAATAATGCTTAAATCCCTTATGACAGTGTATGACTGGAGGGGTGTGTCAGCTGTATGGTATGTGAAAATGTTTTTTTTTTGTTTTGTTTTTTTTTTTACCAAAATGAACTGTGATACATTTTTACAAACTAGCTTTGAAGCCATTGTCCTTACAATTATGAACATGGTCTATCCCGTGATTCAGTGGAAGCTCAAATAACAACACACAATTTACAGTCATCTGCAAAATTAGATTAAGTAGAGGCAGTCTGAAAAATAGATGCCAAATATGAGAAGGCTCAACACTGAGACAATAATGTTAAGTGAGCCTGCTGAGATGGCCACTATACGATATTTATATTTTTGATTTCACTGAAAATCTGAAAGCAGAACCATATAAGTGTTTCATACATTTAAGATATCAATCATATAAAAACATCATCTAAAAAGAATTTTAATTCTATGACTTTCAACTGATGCAGGATCCAATATGGAACCTTCCCAGACTCACAAATAAACTGTTATATTACACATTGGGTCTTGATTTGGTTGCAGATAGAAAATAGATGTAATATATTTACCTGATACACTTCATCTCCATCTTTGAGATTTTCTGAAGGACTTCTCTTCAGTCTGTTTGTAGTTCTTCGTTCTTTAAAAGAAAAGGAAGAAGATTTTAGAGAAGTCAGTCAAATGTATCTATCTGAATATTTGTATATCTATATATAAATATATGTGACTTGGAGTGTTGTAGCTTGAAACGACTTATTAGAGTTGAGTATGGGAAGAAAAATCTCTATTTTCAAAAATGAATTTGCAAAAATTTAAAAAAGCTGTTAGTCACAAGGATAAAAATTCAGTCAAATTCTATAGCAGCAACATTGTCTGCGCTATCAAAGTACATTGAGTAACATACTGAAAGCAAATTAAGCATGCATATAAACTGGTAGATATAAACATATTCTTTATTCAAGCAATATGTAAAGACCATTAAAAAACAATTTATAATCTGTACAACAGAATGGTCAGTGAAGATATGATATTAAGCGTAGAGAGAAGATGAAAGAGGAACAGTGAAAGGCTGGGAGAAAAGACAAGGAAAGATAGCAAAGGAGAAAGTTAAGCAGAGAGGGAGATCAACAAAACAGGAGATAAGAGACAAGGAGAGGACAGGGTGACATTGAAACATGAAGGAATTTAGGTTATAAAGCAGGTGAAGGGGAGAACATTCATCTAGGTGGGAGGAAGATGGAATGATCAAAGAGAAGGAAGACAATATCATGAGGATAAGAGGAGAACTAATTGGGATAAACAGATTATGTGATACTAAAAGTACAGGAACAGCTTATTTGAAACACACAGTTTAATGGCCTGGTTGAAGAATATTTAGAAGAATTTTGCCAGATTAATATTGGTGGCTTCTTCCTTGGTCTTAAGCATCAACACTTCATCTACATATGAACAGGTCTAAAATTATTATAGTGCAAAATGTCTACAGCAAAATAACAGGGCAGTTATAATAATAATGGGAAAGATGTGAATAGAGCAAGCATATAAAACATTACTTTTGACATGTTTTCCAATAAAAAGAAGAAGCTGTGGATTACCAAAGATTACAATATTTCTTAAAGAGTTTTAAATACAATGTCATCTTTTGAACAGAGCTTCTATTTTTATAAAAATGTAAGCTTTCCCTATTGTAATTACAAGAATTCTGGGACTACTTTTACTTTTTACATGAGTTTTATTTAGAGATTCTTCAGAGTTCAGTAACAAGTATGAAGTAGAAGCCTTTCTTACCAGAAGTTGTAATCCATTTTTCTGTAGTATAATAATGATTATGAATTATTGTAGAAATCAAATATTTAATTTTTAGTGAAGTTTTTTGTAGAACAGCAATCATTTCTGCTAGTTGATGACTTGTTTCTTAAAAAGAATTGTCCAAGCTCTGTAAAATAAATAGCAATTTGAAATACTTCTGTAACTGTTACAAGATAGTAAAGTGCAAAAACAGATATTTCACGCAAAGGCTGCCTTTTAGTAATGGAGTTTCTACAACTGCTTCATTAGATTAAATTTAAACCATTCAGTTGATTTAATAAATGAAGAATATTACCAGTAATCAGTCAAACTGCTTAAATTCTCTGACTTTTAGAAATGCATGCTCCCACCTTACAGATATAACCTGAGCCTTATCAAAATGGCATTTCAACCACTGAAGAGCAGGAATGGAATATGAAGCATATTATAATTAAGCAATAGCTGACAACGTGGTGTGGTATATTGAAGATTTACCAGTGGCTGATGTGGTTTAATCATGAAGGCAAAGCCCGAGTGATTAAATAAAGCCAACTGTGGGTAAATTTCAATATACCACAACCACGGAGTCAGTTATTGCTATTTTACAATGACATTATTTAAGAAAAAAAATACTTACTTTTCTTAAATAATGTCTTTGCATAATGACGCCATACTGTCCTTCCGTGGCTGGTGGTATCCTGCTACCTTCTTTTGATTTACTGCGCATGCATATGGGACTTGCATTCCCATGCATACCCAGTATATCAATGCTTTGAAAAGGAAGCAACGGAGAAAAGAAAGTCTCTGTTGCTCTGTTTCTTTCCTTTTTTTTTTTTATTAAAATAAAAGTTTCAGCTACATTAGGGGTAGGGGGGAGAGAGAGAGAGACAGAATGGAGGAAATGCAAAATAAATCAGGTACGTGTCTTTAGTTTTAAATGACGTACCTGTACGTGTCTTTAGTTTTAAATGACGTACCTGGTTTTACTTGTATTTCCTCCATGCTGCCTCTCTGGTATGTCCGGAGTCCGGACTATAGATTTATTTTTATTTTTTGTAAAAAATACAAGTTATAGAATATACGAACAGAAAGAAGTCCGGGTGACTGGACCTTTTTCTGTTGGTATATTCTGAGATTTACAATGGGCACGCTGGTTGGGCTGGTTCCTTTTCGAATATTAATGGCCAGTCAGTGTATAATTCAAGATATTGTGAAAGCACAAATTTACAAGTGAGAGAAAGAGTAAACAAGAGTGGGAGTTTGCATTTTCTTAACAATATAACTACTGAAAATCAAATATGTGACATTATTTAATGACTGTACAAATGATTTGCAACAAAACCGCACATTATGAGGAGAAGAATAAAAATATGAAGCAAAAATCAGAACTTTGTGTGAAATTTCAAACAGATGAGAATTATGCTCATTAAAAAACTAAATTTTCCCACAACCCTCCAAAACAAGCAGGCAATTTTCCCAATATTCTGAGCAATACTTGTAGCATTACAAAATATTTTTTCATAAATACTTAAAGAGTAACAAGTTCATGCTTTGAAATGAAATGAAATGTCCTGTGTAGACTGCCTCAAGGCCCTATCCCTGTATTCTGTCTCCTACAGACTTTTGAGGGGAGATCTATGCTTGGCATACAGGGCATTGTCAGACCCCACTGTGATGGATCTCTTGCATATACACAAAACAAACATCACCAGAATTACCTGTTCTAAAGACTTTAACCTTATCTGTGATATAAATAAGACCTGCTGGAGAGATAGGGATGTATCCCAGAGACTATAATGTCTATGGAACAGGCTCCCCATTCATGTGAAGCAGAGTTCCTCCCTAACCCAGTTCAAGTGCAACTTGGACATTTTGATGGGAAACCGGAAATTCATCCCTGGTTTGGCACCTATGTCTCTAATGGACACATAAAACCTGTAAATGATTCATCTCCCAGGCCCATGCTTACACTTATCATGGGTAACAGAACTTGTCAGGGATTTGGGATGCATGGCTAGGCTTAAAAAGGCCCTTGTGGTCATTAGCCTAGTAAACACCTATGAACCTATAAGTAGACATATAGGACAGTAAATGGTACTGCAGTATGAATAAGGTAAGCGTCTTAGTATATGAACAACTTCAAGAAAGCATCAATAACAATTGCAGTAATTTGTAAACCTTTGACACACACACACACACACACACACACACACACACACACACACACACACACACACACACACACACACACACACACACTGTGTATTTTCTGATGGTTAACAATGGTATGTTAATGTTGAAGTAGATTCATTGATTCATTAATTCATAGATTGTTACTTGGCTAATGACCCGGGGACCTTTCTAAGCCAAACTAAATTTCTTGAAAGAATGATAATATCCTGTATCCAAATAGGACAATGAGGGCCAGGCATTTATAAGCGACCTCTATCCATAAGTGACATGGGTAAATTTCCTATTCCCCATCCACTGGTCTAGGTTATGCTTAAACTGGGTAGTAGACGAACTCAGCTTCTTATTGATGGGAAACTGGTTTTACAGGATGGGCAGTCTCTGGGAGACATATCTGTCTCTCCATCATGTTCTGTTTAAGTCACAGACAAAATTCAAGTCCCTAGACTTTGTATTTCTAGTACTCTTTGACTTACAAATCTGTAGGAGAGTCATAAGTGTGGGGTTTGCAGATGCCTTGTAAGCCAGGCATAGATCACCCCTCAGCAATCTGTAGGAGACTAAGCAGACGGAAAGAGCTTTAAGGCAATCTTCATAAAGCAGGTTTGTTATGCCTTGTATTCTTTTTGTAAGGAACTTCTGAGAACACTTAAGTTGCTGCATGTGCCTGGCGAGGTACACACCAAAGGGAACATTGTACACTATGACTGATCTGATAAGGGCAGAGTCCACTGGGGTAATAATCTCTTTGGACTTAGATGCCATGCCCTTACTTATAAGTTGTGCAACATGAAAGAATTTCCTCATCACTTTGGCCACATGGTGGTTGAAGGTAAAGCTACTGTCTATGTGTGTAACCAGATCCCTGACCACTGGGTCAACTGTTAGGGGCGTATTATCAACGCAGTAATTAGCCTGGATGGCTGACTTTCCAAAGGGTACAATTATGCATTTCTTAGCACTGCATTTAAGACCATGGCTTTGGCAACATTTGTTAGTCAGAGATAGACCTTTTTCAAGAATGATATTGTCTACAGTGGACCTGATGATAACTCCCAACTTCAAATGTAATAAAAGATTTCCTGAGCTCCCCAGTTCAAGTTTTCTTTCCTTGACTAAAAAATGTTTTTCCAGTTACTCAGTATCTTTAAGACACACATGTTGGTCCCCACCAGCTACCAGTGTGTTCTCAATATCACATCAGAGTCACTATAAGGAATCAGCATTCTGCTGCAAAGCTTGAGATTGGTTATGGGTCAGATGGACAGACTAGCTGGTTTGCTCGTCTTGGTATACAAGTGTTACTTAATACATGTATGTAACAGAAGGACTGGAATGTAGTGGCAGTACATGGAATATTGCAATTACATTAAAAAATGGGGAGACAGGATTGTAAAGCACCTTTCTGATGTCAAAAAGGTGTTTCTCAAGCTTTTGTTAAGCAAGTCTAAATGATGTGAAATTGAGTCCCATACTAGAGATTAACAGCAGATAGTGACAACCAGAAAAGAGCAGTGGCAGAAGGTAAACCAGCTTTAAAACTTGTTAGATACAGCATACTCTGTCACACTTATAAATGTGAGCTTTAACAGAACAATGTGTCTAATGCCTTTTGAAAGCCACTTGTTCTTCAATAGGACACAGTTTCTGCCGGCTGTCTCTTGGGCAGTACTAAGTGTTTTGTAACTTTCAAAGGCTTTGAAAGCAGGCAAAACACTTTAAACTCTGACACTGTTTCTGTCACTGGTAGTACATGGAACAAATAAAGATTCATACACTACAAATAATTTTGTGGGGTCTCACTCTGATCATAATCCTTATTTTTGTGTTCTTGATAAACCTACCAAAACTCACCCCTCAAGCTTTGCTGTCATGGTGAATTTCTTGGCGTCCAAGACTCAAACACATAAGAAGTTGCTCATGATTGATGACCTGGGCAGTGCAGTGGTGCAGCAGGTAATGTTATCTCACAACAAGAGGTTCTCTGGTTCGATTCTCAGCTGGTGCCTTCTGTGTGGACTCTGCATTCATGTGGGTTTCCTCTAGATACTCTGGTTTCCTCCCACATTCCAAAGACATGCATCTGGAGCATTTCTTCCTACGCTTCTGCTGAAAATAGGCTCTGTCCTAGTAATTGTGGAAGACACAAGTTTGTATGTATCCCATTTCAAGAAACCAGCTATGCTAATTAGCATTTACAGAAATATTTTTTTAAGTTATTTTCTTTTGCAGCAAAGCTCATCCCTGATGCCTCATGCAGGGTGGCCTGTGTGTTGAGTGTTGTTTAAAATCTGCAACTTAAGGCAGAGTCGTTCCAATTACTTTATGAAAGGCGGTAAAAATAAGGAAGGAAATAAGTTGATAATTTCGTCTTTTCAGGACGGGATGAAATTGTTCCTGATTTTGCAGAATGTTCCTATTTTTCCAAATAATTTTGCCCTGTCCCTCATAAAATGTTTGATTTTCTTTCGGATCCACTGAGGACTGCAGTTAATAATGCTAGACATTATAGTTAAATAACTCTTATTGTTCAGAAAATGCATGTTGATACAAAACTCATATTTCTGTTAATGTTTAAGTGAATGAGAGTAATATTTATATATTATGCCTGATTTTGGGACTTTGTCCACACATTATTTTGGCTTTGTTCAGAACTCTTGAGCAAAATGCTGAGATTAATACATTGGCATTTAAACCAGTGGATATGCCTGCTTTTTGTGTTTTTTTGTATCTTGTCAACAATACAGTGATAATAATAATGGTCTGCTGTTCTCTCCAGCCTTCATGTAAGTACCATTTTATACAACTCTTTCAAAGTGGACTATAGCAGGAGATATTTATAGACTGGCTACCAGTAGGTAAACATAATGCATCAAGGGAAATGTAGTCTTCTTCATGTCTATTGCTGCTATTTAATGTGACATGGGACTGAAGCAGTACTACACTTTCCATGATGTATTGCCATTGTGCAGTGCTGGGAAGTTTCAGGTGTCCCCTCATTTCCACTCACCAGCTTGTCATCCCCCTTGCAAAAAGGTAAAGCTAGCAATGGTTCACAAGACCAGAGAAAAACATCATATAACTTGGCTGCTGCCAATTCAAAGTTGTGTAGCTCTAACTTTTAAAAAAGTGTTTTTTTAATTTATACTTTCCCAAGGACTGGGGCATTTACTGGTGCACAAAATTTCACAGACTGAGTATATGCACTTTTGTGTCATAGTGTAACATCTCTCCTGTATGAAGCTAAGGAAATAGATGTTACTTGGAATGTCAAAGAAACAAATGACTAATGAGACTGTATAGAAAGAGATTCCTTTCAGCGGAGAGCAAAGACTAAAAGTAATCGTATAACAGGCTGGTTTAAAACTGTAGCTGAACTCTATAAGTAGCAGATGAGCACTTCATATTGGTCTCTGCAGTGAAGAAGGCATAAGACATATATATAACTTGGAGTGAGGCCCAGAATGAGACAAAAGATATGTTCCTTTTTACAAGGTGTAGCAAGAAACAAACGTTTCATAACATAACAGAGACAAATAGCAAAACAAATAGAGTGTGATTTGACACGAGCATTCATGAGACATTAAAAAAAAATCTAGCAGTAAACTTTGTAAAAAAAAAAAAAGTAGTTGGCAAAACTCAGAAAAACAAAGATGGCACACATCTAGGTGCAGTACATCTAACATAGAAACCAAGGACATCAGCAAAGTGTGCAAGCAGCAATGTATAAATCATGGGTAACATAATAATACAGGAGGAATCAAAGAGGACAGATTCGGGAAAGGAAACCTGATGGATTTTTCTTTTGGAAATAAAGCAATAACGTTTTCATTATCTTACATACACATGTTTCTTAATGCTAAATGGAATAAATCTGTCTTTGGTATTTTACATCAATTACAGAAATGGTGCTGCATAAAATAACCCACCAAATGTTATTGTAAACAGAGCTATCATGTCACGTAGGAAAAAAAAAAAACATTATTTGTATAAAGCAGCTTAAATCTCTGTTAAAACAGACTAGCAAGAACATTTTATGGTTACCTTAAGAAATGCCTCTTTAAAGTATTATTTAAGAAATCCAGAATAATGTGAGCCTTTTCCTTTGAAAATATTGCTTCTGTTGTGAGACTAACCTATTTCTTGAGTACCTTCTGAGATTGTCTGACTTTTTCCCTCAAAAGTGTTTCTTCTTCTACAAGACCAACCGAATTCTAGAGCTGCTTCAGACATTCTAAATTACAATGAAGCTGATGATGCAGCTCCTAGCTTCTATGACATCACCAGGAGACACTCACACTGCATCAAGATCTCATACAACAGCAGTCAGAAGTAAACTGCTGTCATGTAGAAATTTAATTATATGAAAACACATCCTAGAATTTGATTCAAGTTGTTTAACTAGTAATGTCTGTGGCCTCTGTCCAGCAACACAGCATAGAAAAATATGTTTTCAATACTCTTTTTCAATTAGTGTAGGGATAGAAGCATGCAACTTCATAAGCAAAATTTGAGTAGGTTAGAGAAAAAAGAAAGCTGGGACAATACTAAAAAGAAAGGCATAGATAATCTGAAAATGACTTTATACTGCTGCCAAAGTCAGGCTGTTAGTGCCCAAACCAGGCAAGTCTAGAGTACAGCACAAGTAAAGCCACATAGCAGGTCTGCTCACCAGGTCTGTAGTGCAGAAAAATTGATTTTCAGTCTTAGACAGCAGTTAGAACAACTACATTGTGGGCATGTAATTCTTTTTTTCTCTAATATTCATGTCTCAGTAAAGGCCCACTTTTTAGTCCAAACATCTACTGTATTGCTTTTCACAAACTTCATATTTAGAACAAGTACAAAAGAAATATTCACATTTGATCTGCTTAAACATAAACTGGATTTGTGATGGGCGGCCATGGTGGTGCAGCAGTTAGTGTTGCCGCCTCACAGCAAAAAGTTCTCTGGTTTGATTCTCGGCTAGGGTGCCTTCTGTGCAGAGTCTGCATGCCCTCCCTGTGGTCATGTGGGTTTGCTCCAGTTTCCTCACAAAGACATGCTGTAAGTGGATTGGACACTCTAAATTGGCCCTAGGTGTGAGTGTGTGTGCCTTCTGTGGAAGGTTGGGCACTGGGCTGGCAACTCAACTCCATAAAACTCCACTGCCAATCATGAGCGGACAGGTGATCTGCTGTGGGACCCCTAACTGGGAAAAGCCAGAAGAAAGGATGACATTTACTATCCTTCTTCCAGTCACAG
The DNA here is from genome assembly GCF_019279795.1 of Protopterus annectens. NCBI lineage: Eukaryota > Metazoa > Chordata > Ceratodontiformes > Protopteridae > Protopterus > Protopterus annectens. The sequence continues at coordinate 1,561,430,974 of NC_056726.1, forward strand.
TGACTAAGCAAAATGTTAGAACTTATCTTATTGCATCCCACCGTACATAATTATTTTTTTTATGAATTACTTGTAAACCTTGGTGTTAGAGGTGAGTAAGTTTACAGGTTATTTTATGAGTTACAGTTCTGCTGGAGTACATAAGCCATGTTGGTGGAAACAAGTGAAGGATGGGAGTGAGTCATCCAGGGGGAGGGGAGCCAGAAGAAGTGCTCTCACCAGAGTCACACATGAGGGAAGGTCCAGCACTCTGCATGCCAGTGTAGAATCATTCGGTGGTGGTGGGGCTGGCCAAGGAGTACATGCATTCTGTGTGAGGATCACACTTTTTGTTCTATTTCTGTCTTTGAATCTCTATCTTTTTTGTTTGACTCACATAATATCAAACAAAGGCATCAGGTCACTAAACATTGCAAGTAGCCAGGAATTGCAACAGTCCTGCCTGTCAATGGAGGAAGCACTGTTAGATACTTCAGAAAATTCACTAAGTTCCCACAAGATTATGGCCTCAGTCATTGAGTGTTGCATCTCTCTCTTTCTCTCTTTCCTGTCATCTTCAAACACCATGAATGAGAAGGGACATACAATCTTACAATGCACATGGCTTGATGGTCAGAGACAGAACAGAACCCAAAAAAGTTCTTTAGAAAAAAAAAACAGAGAACTGTATAACCACAGAGGAGTGCTTGCATCAACTAAGTCAAGTGAATATGAAGCCACTAAGTCAATGAAAGCAAAATACAGGATCAGAAGTTTTACTGTCCTACAATTGTGGCTTATACATTTAATAGGCAGCATTGCATTGTGCACACTGCCATTTATAGATCATATATCATGATAGATAGGATCCAGAGACATAATAAAATGGCTGTATATCCAGAATTTCATTTCCTTGAATAGAAACATAAGGAACTAGCGATTTAAAATAATTGTTTTTTGCTTAATAGCTAAAAATAAAGGAGTAGCTAAGTGGTTACCATATTCCCCCTGGAAGAAGCTCCTTACTCACAAATGGAATCCTGACAGAGCTTTCCTTACCAGTGGAACATGTTGAGTTACACTATGTTTGGTGTTTACTTCTTTTGCCCAATTGCTGGGGATTTCTGCCTTTGCTTGTCAAGGAATCCTTTGCCCTGAAACTTTAATTCACCAATATAATCTGCTTATCTCACCTACCTCTTGAATTGGTCAATGCTAGCACTGACCTCTTTTCACTGTGCAGGCTCAGAATAATTACATCAAGTAGATGGGGGTGTGACTGCCTTTGCTCCCCTCCCATCCTCAATTCCTCAACCACTCTCGAGCCTTGCAAATTTAGCTGTACACATCTTCACCCATTTTCCATAATTAACCCATGCACTTAAAGATGCAGCAACACATCATTGTACACTACCAACTCTTCACAAAACATATGTCCACAAAAATATCACCATAAACAAACACTCACAACTTATCAAATTATACTGCCAGTCTCTTTCTTTACACTATATTCCTTTAACCCCCTACCCAGTTCCTTTATTTATCCATGCACTGTATCTCCATTTAATAAACCTCAACCGCTACAAAAATGCAGTCCCAACAACTTTCAACATGCCACAATACTCATAACTAAAAGATTGTGCATATCAAACATGCCTAATGCCTACCTAACAGTGACATTGACACAAGTCCCAGTCACAACTCAATTCAGAAAAACTCCACGGCTTTCTTCATAGCATATTTTAACCTAGGAAATATTAATAATAAACGGCTCAACTAGAAGCTTCACCTTCTAGAATAATCTACAGGTAATTGTATTTGCTGAATCCTAGTTAAAATACACCACTTGGTTCTTCCCATGGTTTTTGTCTTATTACACCCACTTTACAGACAACAGATTAGGAGACAGACAGGGAGCAAGTCCCCATACACAGCAGCATGCAACAGAACTCAACAAGCCACCAAAGAGGGGGGTTTGCATGCAGACAGAGTAGAGTACTCAGCTACACTAACAAATTGGCCCACTCCCTTCCACCTGACTCTTACCAGTAGGGAAATGGATGGGCAGATGGAGCATCCTAGACAAGAACAAATCAAGTGTGGGTCCCTTGCCAAAACTGGGAATGTCGATCTCCTGTCCCAGTGGAGTGAAGAGGCTGACTTGGTGCAGGGAAATGAGCCATTTGGGAGAGGTCCTGTGGGAATGCAAACACACACACATACACACACACACACACACACACACACACACACACACACACACACACACACACACACGCACACACGCACACACACACACACACACACACACACACACGCACACACACACACACACACATGCATAGACACACGCACACACACACGCACACACACACACACACACACACACACGCACACACACACACACACACACACGCATGCATAGACACACACACACACACACACACACATGCATAGACACACACACACACACACACACACACACACACACACACACACATGCATAGACACACACACACACATGCATAGACACACACACACACACACACACACACACACACACACACACACACACACACACACACACACACACAATAGTCTTTACAGTTCCTGTGAATTACATCCAACTAAGCTCCTTGACAATATCAGCTTTTGCAGTTGACGCAGGTGTTTTTCAAAAAGCCCCTTTTATACTATTATTATTTTAAGTAAGACTATTAAGCCAAATTGATATTCCTCCTGTACTACAAGCAGCAAAGCTTATTTAGCTGAATGCACTAGCTGTTTATCCTTTTATGTAAGAAAAACAAGGAGAAAGTTCTCCACAAGCCTTTTTGTGCATACCTGTGCTGTAAAAAAACATAATTAAATGAATGCCATGTGCAACATGGCTTTGTTTTGTATGGTTTAGAAAGGATAGGGTTTGATGTTAGAGGGGGGGGCACCTGGACACTAACAGCCTGCTAGAATACAGTGAAAATTACAGCCAAATTTTATTGCAAGCCAGTAAACATTGTGGTTTGAATGATTTTATTAATTTTCTTCATTTTAATTGTGTCTTTAAAATAAGATTTTAAAGCACTGAGTTCACATTTTTATGAAGACCATTTGCTAATATGTATGCATTTCCATTGCTTGAAATTTTCAACAAGTCCATGAGATACATGCATGATTTTTTTTTGTTTCGTATGACACTTGTTTTCATTATATATTTAAAAAAACTGTGGATGGTATTCTAAACATTCTGAAGAAATTATCAGTCCAAAGTACCAAAGTGCTCCCTGATGTGTTGTTTTGACATTTATTTTTATTTTATTTTTATTTGTACCTACAGTTTGTTAACTAGCCTGCTGGGCAGTGTTTATTTTCAGAGGGGAATCAGGAAAATTGCAAAGCAAGTTCAGAATAAAGCACAATATTGACAGTGAAATTGCATGTACATTTATTCTGCAGTTCAGTCTGATGCCAGTTTTCAAAGGATATGAGACGCCAGTGATAGCAGATCTAAGTAATATGTTATTAGCAGCAGAAATAGGAAGAAACCTGAAAGTGAGGAAATGAGGGTAATGTGTCACATGACTGAAAGTAGAAAAGAAGTCTATAACTGGAAGAGGTGAATATAAGATAGATAATTCCAGGGTAGAAAGATAAGGTGTAACGGTGTCCATCAAGCCACAGTAAAAACAGAGAGGAAAGCCATGTAGAATAGAGTATTTGAAGATGAGGGAAACTGAAAAGGTGAGATTCTTCTAGGGCAGAGACAATCAATCCAAGGGTAGTGGGGTAAAGGGTATTGGAGTATAGAATATGGGTAGATATAAATAATCAGAGGTGCTGAAGGAGGCTATAAGTAGAATAGCTAGAATAAAAAGGCTAAATGAGATTCTCTTACTGAAAATAAGGGAAAGTATGGCAGATAGTAGGGGATAGCTTTCAAGAAATTACTCCTCCAGGTTTCTTTGCTTTATTTGCAAGTTTCACTCCAGGATCCTTGGCCATTTTATCATTTTATAATTAATGCTGTTTAACTTTCACTTTAAGACATAATACAGACAAATCCTTAAAATTTAAGAACTGTCCAGTGCTTGGGATCTTTTTCATAAAGTATCCAAACTTTTGAGGGGTGCAGGGTGGCCTAATGGTTAAGGTGTTTGCCTTATAAACAGAAGGTGCAGGGTTTGAGTCTCACAAGGGATAATTGACTAGGCTTAAAATGGCTCGCAAGAGCAGTTAGTCTAGTACTAATCTATGAACCTAAGTGCCTAGAGCACTTTTTTTTATTTCACACTGCTTTTCTATACACTCTTGGCAGTAATGTGTGATAAGAATTTCTCTTCAGCCAAATTGTACCTAGTTATGTGGGAACTCTTATTTTGCATATAATATCTACACAGTCCTTACTCTAATCAGCATAACATTTTACAGGACAGACCTTTAAAATACAAGGCTATGCATACCAAATTAAATTTAAATTGCCTGTTAATGAAGCACAGATCTTGTACCTTAACAAAGATATTGAGCATAAAGCCTAAACCGAATACACAAATGTGAACACTCTCAAGTTGCATTGCAATTACTTTTGTAATTGCACTTTGTGATGAATTAATTTTTCCTCCTCCCCTCTCCCCTCTATACAGAAACAAGCACAGAAGTCACTGCCAATGTTAGTCTACCCAGTGTCACTGAAGGTAAGTGAGAACAGGCAATAATACACTCCTATGAATATTAATTTCTAATGTTTTCAAACTATGGCAAAATGAATCACTGTTGGTGAAATTCATCTGATATGGATAACATGTACAGGGAAGATGCATACACAGCAAAAATAGAAAGGGTTTGTTACCACATTTGGGGTTCCCATTGCATGTTGGGAAACCATAACCCCAGTCCTTGGAACAGTGAGAATTTAAGTGTAGTTATAGGGAAATAAATACTAGCTCCAAAATTGTTGTATCTTTGAGTATTCCATCTTCTCCATGACACAGCCATGTCAGAGTTAGGGTAAATAACTAGTGGGATTGTTGGGGGGCTGACACCCCCGTAAGGGCTTGCCTCTTGCAAAGAATGTTTAAAATGTGTGACAGAAACTTTTAAGAACTGCAGTTATTTGTGTTAGATTGCACTTAAATGTTATTAGCTGTGGGATTTAAGTTTTCTAGTCTCAAATTTCTGACAGGGAGCCTCACATTGGAATCAGATGGGCATGCCATATATGAAACATCCTGCCTTTCTCTTTTGTGACAGTATGCCAAAAAGGACATAAAGGACTAGATGTAGCTCAGAGAAAGTCACTTAAAATTTACTGGTGTAAAGGTTGGACCAAACTGTCATCAAAGACAGAGTAATGCCAACATGAATATGATGAGACAGCAGAACCTATATGAAGATGTAGCAAAGACCTGCAGGTCCCTCAAAGGGTTAGGCAACATGCAGGAGTTGGGGGGGGGGTTACCCCTTTCAAATGCTTTTTAGTAAGGGGTATAGTGCTGTGAATAGTGACTCTGCTGTGATGGAATTCAGACCAGAAGATAAATGAGTCTGCAGTCAACTAAATATAATATATGATTTATTTAAGTGTAGGTCTGTGACAGACCTGGTCTGTGACAAAGATAACAAGCAATGAACCATCCACAGCCTTAAACGTACCATGTTACTAAGGATTGTGTCAACTACTGGTTAATGCAAAGTATTTTGCTATGGATTTATGTATACTCTTTTAGGTATATTTAAGTGAATTTCCTATGTTAAAGATCATATTTTATATTTACATGTTATTTTATAAACCATTTCTTATATGTTGTATTATATGGTATTGTTATGTACTTGCACAATATTAGCATTCTGTTATGTTTATTTTTCATGATCATTTTTTTTTCAGACTTGCTTATCAGAAGGGACACATCATACATGAGATTCAGAAATGTTTTGCGTAGTATGCAAAACGTATTTTCACAGTAAGGAGAGTCTTGGAAATTCAAAGACAATTCTTGCATAAATAGATTTTGTGCCATAAGCAGTGAACATAGGGAAAAGGTAAAAAATGCAGATGACTGACAAAATAGAGGTGTTGTGATTCAGAATCAATGTGGGTTCAAATTGTTCAGCAGGTATAAATTGGCACAGCACAGGGTAAAGGATCTGTGTGCACAGACTAAATGTTAGGAACTGCAGCGGGATTCATTCACTTGAACCAGATTCATTGAATACAGTCAGGACAGTGACCTGCGTCAGCAAGAATCACTCCATGGCAATGTCATGGTGACCGTGCCTTACATACTATGGTCTAAGTGACCACTAAATTATTAGCAGCTGCAGAGTAGACACGTGTTCAGGACCATCTGCAATATCTCCTCAGTATATGTAGACATGTGCATCATGAAAACATTTATATCATAGAGCCACACACAACAAAATGAGACAGTTTATAATAGTTTAGTATGATAACCTGGGTAGTATACCGATCATAGTGGATACTACTCAGAAGTCAGTACAACTTATCCACTGGAACTGTATTAGATGCACAAGACTCAGAACTGTTAGCCCCACAAATGAAGTGTGATTCACAAAGAAACACCAATCTCAAACTTTGTAGCACCATTAAAGTGTTTTCTCTATATATCCCAGCATAGAAGGGTGTGCCCCTCATATCTCTTCTGCTCAAAAATACACTGATGCCAAGATCACTGCACCACAGCCTAAGGAGAATACTCAGAGGAATTACAGCCTTTCAGGTTCATAAGTTAGTACTAAGCTAACTGCCCTTGCGAGCCATTTTAAGCCTAGTCAATTATCCCTTGTGAGACTCAAACCCTGCACTTTGTGTTTATAAGGCAAACACCTTAACCATTAGGCCACCATCCCAACCCCTTGGTATTTGAAGAACTGAAACTGTCAAAGTGTCACATGTAGCAGCATCATCATCTGAGCATGTACCAGGGGGACACATCATGCTACAGCAAGGAATGTACACATAGTAAAGAGCATAGGACACATGCACAAAATGTTTGGGCAGATCTCACCTCATCACTGGAGTGATTTAATGCTGTGAGGCATTCCATGGGGTACCCCCCATTGTGTTCCATGAAGTTCCTGTGTGTTCTATGTGATGTTCAACATGATGATCTATAGGGAGCCCCCAAGGTGTTCAGTGGTGTATTTACGCTGAGGCACTGCAATATGGAATCACTTTACAGGGTGGAATGTGGGCTTTGCCTATATAAATGAGTTTTGAGGCTAGTGGCTGGACACTCAAGAAGGAGTATAGCCCTTGCAATGACTGGTAACAAATTAGCTTTTTGAAAATACAGCTATGGTCTTCCTTAAGATTTGCCAGTGTAAAAAAGTGCCATTTTGTGTTAACTGTGACTTGCAGGGTATTTGTGCTCTTTAATAATCTGAGCTCAAAGAGTAGGGAGCAGTATATTCTATTTTGGGCATCAGCATGCAAGGAATATATTTCCTTTCTTTATAAGGTAGATGATTTGGATATTTATATGTAGTTTTGTAGTGAGAAAAGAGCATATATTTAAATGCTTTCAGTACGTGTTGATAATGTGAGATTGAAAAGAATACCCAAATATCTTCACTTTGATACTGTTGGCAGAGGTATTCTAAATGGATCTGTAATATTTACTGCTGGATTCCTCCTAATCCTTTACTGGGATCTTAACAGGCTATCAGTAATTTTCTTGTAACTTATACCTTGGTCTATTTTTATTAACCAATTCCATAAGTTGCAGAAGTCATTTGAATGTTTTATTGTAGTTTGGTAAGAGAATTGTCTAATTTAAGTACTGTTATGTCATCAGCATATAGAGCACAGTTCATGGATGGCGGATCAAAGAATCAGGTTGTTTATGATGATATAAAATAGTAAAGGACCTAAGACTCCTTGTAGAGCTCCTGCAGTAAATAGTCCGTTATCTGAGATTTTGCTACAGTGTTGCACTGTATATTTTTATTTACTTAGATATGCAGAGAACTATTTCTGTGATTTTTGCTGACGTTAACAATTATCTTGAGCAATGGCGAGTGGTTTACAGTTTCAAATGCCTATTTTAGTAAAGTTAATAAAGTGCCAATGTTAGGTCACCATTTTCTATGGCTCTATAGATGTAATTTGTCACTGCATAATACAGCAGCTTAGGTATTAAAACCTTTTCCGAATCCATGTTGCTTGTCTGATAGTAAGCCTTGGTTTGAAATGTAGTCTGTTAGCTGGTTGTAGAGAAGTTTGTCAATAATTTTCCTGAAGGGCAAAGTATTGCAATAAGCATATAATCAAATATCATTTGGGAAGTTTTTGTTTTAGGTATGATTTCAAATTATTGCATGTTTCCAGTTTTGAGGATGAGACTGAAGATATATCTGACTGATTTATCTATGTGGTGTAGTGCTGCTATTCTTAGAAAGTTTTAGCAAAGTAAAGTTCATTGGACTGAATTGTGAATATCAATTTTTCTAGCGCTTCCTGACCAGTGCTTGTTTAAATATAGCAGTAGCCCTAAAAGTAGAATGGATGTAAATTGAAAAAGCTAAGTGGACTGTTGTACGATGTGCTGGTGGTCTTTGTGTTGGATTTTGGGAGCTTTTCTGGCATGGTTTTGGGGGAATTATTTGTGGCCATATTAAATAGGGTTTGAATTTTATTTAGGAGCTGAAAAAAAATCACTATTTTTGTTGCCTGTGTCATTATTTGTGAAAACTTTCTGATTGTTCAAGAATTGTTCTTGCTCAGGTTCAACACATTTGAAGTGCTTTAAGCAATTTGAGTATGTGGCATAAGAAATGTGATATAGAACATAGGAATTATATAATAACACTTAATAGTACTCACCTCCCACACCAAGCAGGGACATACATGATAACCCTCATGCAGACTGATGTACACCCATCCAGCTGTCAAGACTAGGTTTGTTGGTATATTACTGGCCAAGATTTACACATAAGTTAATATTGTAGTCAGTCAGCTAACTGACAACTAATTTGTTTTACATAGTCTCATACCTTTAGGCTCTGTTCCATTAAATAGTGCACTGACTAAAGTAAGGATAGTATAGGAACACAGGAACAATATTAGACAAATTATCACAGGAACAGTAAAAAGCCTGGCCATATTCACCTTTAAGCAGGCACATTTAAAAGTTCTTGCCATCCTTTACAAATGTTTAATACTGTTCATCTCTCAAACAGACAAGGGTTGTTCATGATTACCTTTGTGTAAATGTGTGTCTACTCATCCAATCATCAAGACTAGTCTTAAAGGCAGACAGAGTAGCACTTTGCTTGACTTGTACTGGTAACGTATTCCAAAGGCTGGAAAAATGTTGAGTTAGGAACCTACCCCTGTAGCAAATCTTGTTTATCTGTTGTTGTAGATTTAGGCCCCTAGTATACGTATTAGCAGAGGTATACTGTTTTTGTGAATTAATAGGAGGTCAAAGAGGATTGGCTTTTTCATGGCTAGAAAAGGAGACATAGGTCACCCAAGAGCAGCCTTAGGGCTACTGAATAAAAGGAGAGTTGTGCAAATCTGTCAGGATAGTTGAAGGAGTTAAGGCCTTTAATTCATTTTGGTTAAAAAGTATTGGGGGTCTTTCTAGCTAAGCGGTATGCTTGTATTTGCATATAACAAAGAGGGACCTGGGCGGTAATAAAGCCACAGTCTTCTGATCTTCCAGAATTAAAGCTGTGACATCTGATAAAACACTGACAAAAGAGGAAGAGTTACAATTATAAGAAACAGATGCAAATTAATATAAATATGAAACACTATCTGATGCAAATGCACAATGAGGAAAATATAAACACAACACAAAACAGCTAGCAATTGCCAGACCTGTTCTGGCTCAATGGCACAAAGGGAATGAGCCCTGACTGAAACCTGGGCAACTGGGATTTGATTATCAGCCACAGAACTGGAGCAGCCAGGCAGAGAAGGGATAAAAGGGAAAGGGCATGACCCTCGCACCTTTCCTTGGGGGAAGGGAGGGATTCACAAATACTCATAGGCACATTGGGACAGTGCAACCTCCCTGCCAGAATCTGAAGAGATCATCACTTATGTTGTGGAAAAAGTGCCAGGGCTGCTTAAAGGAAATGTCATTTGCAGACATGAGAAGACATCCTTTACAGTCAGACCATTGCACAACCCTTCCTGGCACCTTACTGGGTTTGTGTGCATAGGTGCCATTGCACATCCCTTCCTGGCATCTTAGTGTGTGTGTGTGTGTGTGTGTGTGTGTGTGTGTGTGTGTGTGTGTGTGTGTGTGTGTGTGTGTGTGTGTGTGTGTGTGTGTGTGTGTGTGTGTATATATATATATATATATATATATATATGTGTGTGTGTGTGTGTGTGTGTGTGTGTGTGTGTGTGTGTGTGTGTGTGTGTGTGTGTGTGTGTGTGTGTGTACACACACACACACACACACACACAACAACGTGCCATTGCACATCCCTTCCTGGCACCTTAGTGTGTGTGTGTGTGTGTGTGTGTGTGTGTGTGTGTGTGTGTGTGTGTGTGTGTGTGTATCAACTGGCAACAAATATAATTCTATAAAGAAGCAGTTTGATAAAGTAGAATAAGGCTCTCGGGAATCATCTCAAAAACACAGACATTACTTGTTACAGACCCAATGAAATTTTAGAACCCAGTCTTTTTTGAACAAATGGTGTATTTCTAACTGGTGCATGCAAAGACAGATATCCTACAGGTCTTTGTTCAGTGTCATGAATTACTGAGAAGCAAGCCAGAAAAAGTAGACCTCGGATCAGTTTGGTACGCAAACATGGTCCATAATTCTTCAATGAAATTCTAAGGGGTAATGCCAAAAAAAGGTCATATCTCTGGAATCAACACATTAAAGAAGGTCTGCATCTGTAGCAAAATTTCAGTGTCCCCAGACTGCTAAAGCAAAAAGACCACACATCATTTGATGTCAAGATCATTGCAACAAAGCTGTAATAATATGATGATGAGAATGATGAATATCGCCAGAGCCCCAGAAAGTTCCTAAAGCAGAGCAATTAACAGATGATGATTGTAAAGGCTTTACACTACATGGGGGGCCATGTTATAAGCATGATGTAGCTGTTGGGGTGATAATGAATAAACATGGAGCCAAGTAGCTGTTGGGGTGATAATGAATAAACATGGAGCCACACACTTTGTACGGAGATAGATAGGGCTCCCAGACATAGATATACCTAATGCGCCTTGGTTTCTCCATCATTTTTAGATGTATATTCCACATCTGCCCATGATTTTAATTATCTACATTTAATCTTGCTATAGGTAGTAGGTGTGGCATTGCATGACATCATCTTGAGAGTGTGACTATTAATAGAGTCTGTGTAGGAAACGACAGGTATTATGAAGCACATAAACTCTTAATGGTACATTTCAGGGTTCTCCTTCTCTAGTCTAATTCCACTTCATGTGATTTTTTTTTGTTTGGGTTCAGATCAGGTTGCAGTATACCTGACGTAATTTTTATCATAGGAAGCACAGTGAAGAAGAAGCTGAATACAATGAGAAAGTCCAATTGGATATTCCTAAATGTGGAGAAAGAATATGATAAGATTCAAAGAAAACTAGTTGAAGCAGTCCTGCAATAGTTTAAAAACCCAGACACAGGAGGAGGCCATATATAGAAGGATTCAATGACACTAGTGTGAGCAGGGTTCAGATTCTCAAGGTTTCTAATGGAAGTGGGTCTGAATCAGCGTTCACTTCTGAGCCCAGTCCTGTCCATATTGTCAATGGACTACATCAGCAAACAGGTTATAAAAGACAGATCAGCAAATGGGTGGTAGGACTAGAAGAAAAAGTGGCTCCAGCTGCAGTGAAATCAAGAAAAACAGAGTACAGTGGTGTGGTCACATGTAGAAAAGCAAAAGGTGAGTTGTCAAACCATATTTGCGAGAGACAGAAAAATTCAAAATGAGACAAGGATATCCGGTCAAGAGATGGATAGACTCCATAAGACAAGACCCATGACAGTAGGGCCATGACTATCAAAGAAAGTATGAGAGTGGCTCTAACTGGAGACCTGGAGACAGAGGCAACTGCTGGCACAACATCCAGACCACATGTAAAAATGTGAAAAAGGGACAGGTGATGATAATGATGTTCATGTAGGAGCTTCCAAAGACATCTGACCACTCTTTTATTATAGTCTCAACACAAAACATTCTTTTGAGAGTTTCCTCTAAATGGTAAAGGCACTCTGTGTGTCTGTTAATTGGTAGTATTTTCCTAATGTAAGCACACATGTGGAATGATTTTTGAGACATTGCAAGGTCTGTAGAGAAGATCCTCATTGACAGACATGTTATATCCCAATGGAGGGCAGTTAAGGTGGTGTATAGATTGCATCAGACTCTCAAGAAGAACTCACTGGGTGATGTCTTTATGAATGTCATGAGAAAGAAAAAAATATATGAAAATGTGATAAAAAAAAACAAAAAGTCTCTTTGAGGGTTTAGCAAAAGGCAGCAAATAGGGAGGAAATGTTTCTTTTAAATATTTTTCAGTAGAAAGTGCAGTGCTGTCTAAACACCTGCCTAGAGATGCCCTGAACTATAACGTGGCAGCAGACTGTGTAGCAGTACTCTATGGTATGCAAATATCTTTTAATAGTTATTCATATGCTCACTTCTAGGACAGACCTATTCAATGCAGAAAGATAAAACACATCTGAAGTAGCCATAGGTCTTGATTTGCCATGCTACTGTGGTATATGTACTAGTAAAAGTAAACTCGTAAAGTGCAAGATAATACAAAAAAGTACAGAATTCAAAAAGTTACTGTGTTGTTTACACGGCCTTGTACACATTGCAGTACCTTTTTGTATTCAGCAAGCACCCTTACATAATGCTGCACGATCCTCCTACACAAATACATAAGAAAGGCTGACCCCACAGCTGTGCTGACTACTAATGGGGCATTCGGTGGGAGTGCCATGTGCTAATTAGACATGTAATCTCTCCCCAGAATTGACTCCAGGAAGATGTCTACATGGCCAAGCAATTCAAGAAAGTACCTGGCCATGTAGATCAGCAAAGAGATCTTTTCCATGATGCAGTATCAAACATTGCCAAAACAATATGTTCAACCACTGAACATGAACATTGAGGGGGACACTTTAAAACAACATTGTCTACACCAGGACTGAGTTTTAAAGTGTCATAATGGAACTGAGAACAAAAAGGGTATCAGGGATAGGGGAGATACCCTAGACCACCAGGGATACATCAGTAAACTACTGCACCAACATTGCAACAGAAATCAGGGGTGGGGAGACACTAGACCACCAGGACCTATTACTAACTAGGCGTAATGGCACTAAAGTATTATGGAGCTGAGGGGAACCACTGGAAGGTAAAGAATGATACAGGGACTGTGGTGTGTGTGTGTGTGTTCATATTTGTCTAAGTGTGTATGAGTAAGTGACTTTGAGGGGGGATTACACTACCTGCAGAGCAGCAGGTTGCAACTGAGACACACAGATCAGCCATGATCTATATGTCACAGTAATAACTGCAATTCAGGAAACATGCAACCTAGCCAATAATGAGGTCTTACCTCATCGCAAATAGCATGTTCCAGAATTGCAAATGAATGAGTCGCTCTGGATGGGTATTTCTAACATGAGCCATACAGCTCATGCTAGGAACTTTAATGAATCCCCATGGCTATTTTACTCACTTTTACATATTTATGTGCATGCTGCAGCAGCAAAGTCATCATTTATATTTACATTTTATTTCATAAGACCAGTATTTGACTATGTATTGTTTTACATGGCATTTTTAGTTTAACATTATCTCATGTCTGTTTTCATTGATAATGGAAAGGTGATACTTTATTCAGAGAGTATGCCTTGACATGTATTTTAAGTACATTCCATTTCAGAGCTGTTTTCCATGATCCCTTCCTCAGACAAAACCATCAGCAGTGAAACAGTAAAATGTGGCATTTTCTATTATATTGCCTTGAATCCCGGGTTCTTCATCTTCAAATGAATGGGCCACTCAAGTGGACACATTCATTTTTGTGAAACTTTACTTGTCTTTCCTGTAGGAGAAGCATACGGCTTATTTACAATTTTTGTGCATTTATTTATATGGTATATAAAGCTGATATATTGATTAAAATGTACATATTTGTCACAAATATTTTGGATATATGTACACACACACACTCCCTCTCTGTATTTTATATATATATATATATATATATATATAGATAGATATAGATAGATATAGATATGGATATATAGATATAGATTCCCTTCACAAGCTCGAAGTTTCAAAACTTCAAAATGCAAATGGTGAAGGCCATAATATTGGAGTTTTGAAACTTCGAACATTTTGAATGGAGATTGTCGTATAGCGCGGAATGGGAAGTTTACCATTTTCCTTACTGCAGTGTGATCTCAGAGTTGGTATATTTATTTAGCAGGGGGTGAGGGGACTGCAGAAAAATGTAAAAAAATATTTTTTCTGTTTTTATTTTTTTTTTATTATTACATTTTCAAAGTTTCAAAACTTCAGTCATATGGTTTTGGCCATTTGCAGTTCGAAGTTTTGAAACTTCAAGCTAGTAAAGCAGATCTATATGTATATGTATATATATATATATATATATATATATATATATATATAAGTGTGTGTGTGTGTGTGTGTGTGTGTGTGTGTATATACAAAACACACACACACACACACACACACACACACACACACACACACACACACACACACACATGTTTTTTATATATATATATATATATATATATATATATATATATATATATATATATATATATATAAGTATATTTAAATATATAGACACCAAAATACACATATTTCATAATGCAGATACATCAAAATCCACATTAAAAGAATTGCATTATTTCTGTCATCTGTTTATACTAAAAATAGAGTAAAATAAAACAAATAAAAAGCCTTAATCCATAGCAATACCATAGGATACAATTTGTCTGAATAATGATAACGTTGTTACTGAATGGGTTTTTCTAAGGTGAGGATCAAGGACAGGGTCAGAGTTCTGAGGTCATTAGTAATCCTGCATCTTAACTTAGAAAAACCCTTTCCATAATGCTACCACTATACAAGAGAGGCTCAGGCACAGATATACGCACCAACAAACATGCACAACATTAAGGTTATCTCCTTACCAATTCCTTATTCTAAAACACAGTAAAAAGAGAAAAAGTGCCAAAAATAAAACCAATAATCCACAAGAGAAAGCACTTAAAAGACCACCAATGAACCAAGTCTGGGAAATCCAAATTTAATAAACAGAAATTAAACAAACAAATATGTTTGTTGTTGCCTCCTCGTGCTGTTTATTAAATTTGGATTTCCCAGACTTGGTTCATTGGTGGTCTTTTAAATCTTTACTCTAACTCGAAACCACCAGCATTTGCACAAACACGTTCCCAGCCCTGATACCAACCAACTTGCCTCTGTCTACATTCTAAGTTCTATACATTTTGGCCTGTCTGCATTCTGATACGGTCCTTCTAGAGAACGACAGATAGATAATGAGTTTGTGTGTGTGTGAGTGTATATGTATAAGATAGACCCAGCCAATCTACAGTCTTTATTGTGTAATATTTTAAACCGCCTATAATGGTGGACCATGAGATATATGCAAATGAACCCCTAAGCAGATACCAGTGTTTCAGCTACGTGTCTTCTGAATACATGGAAATTTTTAATTGTTTACTTTTTTAAGTCTTTGATGTTTCATTCAGGTCAATAAAGTCCATCCCCACTAGTTGCACACATGCCATGTTTCTCCCTTTTACTGAGCTTGTCAGTACATCATAAGTGGATTGTTTGGCCTTACTATGTAAACACAGAACTTAAAAACAAGCTTGATATCCATAAACATTAGGGTGCCTGCAAAATATCCCAAATAATATCCAAGCAATCCAGTTATGCTGCTGAGAAGAGCTCAGAACAATGGTCAAAACATAGCATGTTTACTGCTAGTAGGGTTTGACTTGAATGCAGCAGTAAAGAGTTAAAAACAAGTAAAACGGTGAAATGTCATGGGCAATCAGTAGTTATGTAGCTGAAACTCTGACATGTCCTTAAGGGTTCATTATCCCATGGACTTCTTCTACAGAAGGTTGAAGGTATTACACAGTGAAAACCCAAGCATAGCTGGGTCTTGTAGTTTTTAGTAAATGGGTTTGTCTGTGTCACCATTTTACCCTTTGGTTTGGATGTTGTTTGGGATATTTGGCAGGCACTCTAATGTTTGATGATGTTAGGTTTGTTTTAAACTCTGGGTTTCCAAAATATGGCCAAATAATACAATTATGTTATATTGATGAGATCAGACAAATGGTAAAATGTCATATCTATAGCTAGTGGGTTTGACATTATTGCCTGAATTTGCAATTAAAGACTTTAAGAAGTAAGAAGCCATGGGTATTCAGAAGTCATTTAGCAGAAGCATGAATTCATTTGCATATATCCCACAGAGCTCTACTACAGGAAATCTAAATATTACAGTGAAGACTCTATCATGGCTGGGTTTTTCTTGTGTTTTATACTTAATGGTTTGTCTGTGTGACCTTTTTTGTTCTTTGTTTATGTTTTCTCTCTCTCTCTCTCTCTCTCTCTGTATATATATATATATATATATATATATATATATATATATATATATATATATATATATATTTGTCCATTGTTGACTGGGTTAGTCCCATTAGATCAGAGGTCACTTTTCAGGGGAGACCTGAGGTGTCACTCATACTGGCCAGGGGAGATTTAACCAGGGCACAGGGAAACTACCCATACTCTTTTCTTGTTAAGTGCCATAGACTCTATGACATCTACTTGAATTACTACTAATTCAGGTAGCTGGAGCCTAGGTTTAATATCTCATCCAAATGACAACAGACTCAGGTATGCTGCATCTTCCTGAGATGTAAATATAGGAAAAATGAAACCAAACTCATGATGGAGAAATAGAATCCACAGTCTTCTTGATGTCCCAGCACCAAATGTATAAATACTACCTCTTCAGCCACTGACTACATGGACAGTGAGATGGCTCTCAGTTATGTTGTCCTAAATTCCTATAATGTATTTTGGAGACTCTATCAGAGGTCTATTATATTAAAGGAAAGCCTCGGTGCATAAGTGTATGATGTACATATAATACAAGTCCTTCAGGTCTGTGATCATTGGACTATCTTCATAAGATCATCATATAGCTTTCATTGCTGTCATACAATATGTTCTTTAACTTTGTTGTTATCCAGAAATGCATATAACACACAATTGATATAACTTAATTCCATCACTGACCTTTACTTTGTGAAATAAGTAACCATAACAAAACAAAACCCATCTTACTTCTGTTGTACATATTTAAAGTTGCTATAGTCTGCATGGATACTTCCTAGCAATAAATACCCAAGAAACTCACTGAATAACATTTTAGGATGGTCCCCTTAAAGTCAATGTAACCTTCTCCAAAGCAAACAACATTTGAGTTAAACACATTTACTACACTAAAATTGGTTTTCTTCAGATCCAGAAAAGGAAGTCCAATTTCACACATGACAGTGTGTTTTAAGAGTTTTTTAACTTGTAATTTTAGTCATCCCAGAACACTGTGAAATTTGAATATTTAAAGTGCAAATCTAAAATATTCTCAGATTAATTTGTTGGCAAGAAGATAAGAAGAATTTATCTACAAAGCTGATTTTATTTGCTCAAATGCATTATTAACACATACACCACCCCCCAGCAACAATACAGCAATTTTGATTTTTCTGTTTTCATTTATCAACTACGAAAAATATATTTTTTAACTTGCTAACATTAAAGAGGGAGGCAGTATGTACCTGCCTTTTTCTGTGCATGTATCACTTTCTTTCTGTAGTATTAGCTTTTATCTAGCATTTTATGCTGTTGTTAGTTCCTTTGTCATCAATATACACAGTGTTAGTTGTAATGATTTATATGTCTGTGGCCTGGCTGGTCACTCAGTAAATCCATTTTGATTTGACACACTGTCCAAGTTATACTGTTTACTCAGTTTGCTTAATGGGGGCATTTGAAAACAGTCCTTCTGGATTATTGATTATTTTTTTCTGCAAGCTTTTACTCTCATTATGAAGTCGGCAAAGGTTTTTTTACAACAGTGCCTTCAGTTATATTATCTAACGTATTCATTTCCCATTAGATAACTTCATTTTCTCTGGGGGTCTGGGTCTTTCTTTCTTCATCTTTTCTGCTCCTGCCTACTAATCTATTGGTCTGGCCTCAGTAATATAACTTCTAGCATTGCTCTGATAATGTCTATTTCCCTGAGCAGTTATATTCTCATCTGCTCATCTTTAACTTGTATATTGCCTTATTTTAACCAAGGGCTGGGTTCCAAAAAGATGTAGGCAGTGCAGCACGCTGAAGGAACATGTCAGCACACCAGCAGTGGCCACATTTCCATAATGTATGCTAAAAAAACAAAAGCAAGTAATTATCTAGATAACATAAGATAATTATGGACTCTGCGCACACCCAACAGACTCCAAAACACAACATGCGAACCCGGTGCAACATGAATGTGGCAAAGTACTTCACTGACAACTTTCCAAAAGCATTCAGTGGAGGCCATATGTGCTTTAATTTAACACCACTATATTACACATATTCCTATGGAATCATGCAGAATCCGCAAACATTACTTAAAAGAATGCAACAGGCATTTAATGCACTGCAGTAGGCTGGGGTATTGAAGCCATACTAGAGGATGTTCTGCAAAGGCATCCCAGTAGGCAGCCAGCAAGGTGCCAAGCCAGGCTACAGTTAAGCCAGCTCTCTGACCAGGAAATCATAGATAGATACAGATTAGACAGAGAGCTGATGCAGACTGTGTGTACCTCACATGCATGCTTATAGTCTGTGGGATAACCCAATACCGATAGAAACAAAAGTGTGCCTGAGTTTATGTATACTGGCCTCTTGGACATTTCAGTTGCATATAAGAGATGTCATAAGAGTGTCCTGGACAGTTGCCAGTCATATCGTCTCACATTTCTTGGCAACAATATGCACCAATGTGGATGACTATATCTACTTCCCAATAACAGTTATGATGAAGAATTGCCATGCAGCAGATCTGTGCCATAGCCAACTTCCCCATGTCCTTGGTGCAATAGAATGCAGTCATGTCCTAATTATAACCACAGCTGTACCTGATGCTGAACTGTACATCAATAGAAAAGGGTGGCCATCACTCAGTTGTCAGGTGGTGTGCTCAGCAGATGGCCTCATTACTAATATCATGGAAACACATCAGTGTGCATTATGCTGTAATATGGAGGGAAAGTGATTTGAGGACTGCTGTCCAATGTGGCAAAATCCCTAAAAGACTATTACTTGGTAAGGTTGTTATCCACTGCCTCCTTAGCTAACGATACCATACATAGCCCCATCAACCCCTATTGAAGATCCATGCAAAAGAGAACACAATGTGACATAAAACACCATTGAGCATGTGTTTGGTGTGCTGAAAGCAAGATTCAGATGTCTGGACACACCCAGGGGTGCACTACAATGCGCACCAGAAGAGGCATCACAGATGGTTGCCATGTGTGCCACACTGCACAACATGATAACAGCAAAACATGGTGGCTTGCCAACTGCAGGAGTGGATGAGCTACCTCAAGAACCTCAGATGTCTGATAGTGACATATCAGAGCTTTCAAAGGATGATCAGGAGAACACAGAGGTAAGCAGAAATAGGCATGGGTGATGGAGGATGTAGCCATATGTTCTATCTCAGACAGCACTGCAGCATCTGAAATACACCTTTGACAAGCCACACATACAAATGTACACAGACTAAGCACTGATATTCAGATGTTGCCCCACAAAAGCAGCACAGATCACTATCAATGAAAAGAAAATATTAGTTGTCCACATTGAACCTTATACATAACAGAAGCATAATTTATACCAGTAAGAGCATATACACAACACTCAGAGGAGCCATCAATGCACAAAGTCTCTTTGCAAGGTACATCACCAAAGAGGACCAGACAAGCAAATGGATGCAGGAGGTGTGCACAATTGACAGTGTAATTGGACAGGTAGGATGTCATCATGCAAATAACTAGCATGAAAAGTTAGCCATAAAATAGCCAGTAACACAAGAAATTTAGGCCCATGAAGTGTATGGGAATGTATCAGCACAAACATGCCCCAAAACAGAAGCCATACTCTAACACTGATGCATCACACATAGCATTGTGTGACGTGTAACAGTGTGTTACAACACAGTAAAAGGCTTACAGCAGCATAATGAATTACAAGCATCCCAAGGACCAGCCAAAAAGAAAATAAACACAAACAACAAGGATCACATGCCATACCTGATATGGAATGTCACCTAGAAGGTAACGCTTTGATGCACAGGTTATTGCTGCAGTGTGACGCAGTTACAAGTGATAATACAATCAAACATCAATGACAGTGACCACACAACAGACATGGAAAATGCAGCAATGTTGGGGATACAGCACCATAGGTATATATGTGTGTGGAAGCAGTGAGAAATGAGAAAGCACACATGGCAACTACATGTCAGCATGAGACTTGAAAATGGAAACAGGTGCACAGAAGTGCAGTGAGGCTGAGGCATGTGCAGCACTGTATTAAAACTCCATAAGTAACACAGGTATGCATACAAAAGCAAACTTATGCTTGCAGGAATGGCAGACAAGAAAATGTGTAATGTTGCAATCAGTGCTGGATGACAAAGATAATATGCTGTCAATCATGTAAATATGTGCTGTGTGTGAACTAGCAAGTGATGCAAACATAGAAGCATGAAATCATCATATGTAGCCTTCTTGTCATCAGTATCTGTACTAACATACACCAATGACAAGTAAGTACCACATGTCACAACTTGAAGCTAGTTACCTAGGCCAAATACACCAGTGACTCACAGCCACTAAGGCTAAATGTAAACCCAACATATTAGTTATAGGAGACTCCATTGTGAGACACACAGATGTGCCCCTCACCAGGCTGGATAAGGAGAAAGTCACGATTAGTTGTTTGTTAGGTACCAGAATCTGCCATATCACCAAAGACCTCAAGTCTCTCAACAGGTACTGTTATGACTCTGTCATAGTCCATGTTGGAGTGAATAACTTGAGATGTACCTCCCTGGACTATATAAAGAAAAACATGATGGAACTTGCTGAATATGTGTCCCAGGCATACCTCCCAACCGTTCCAAATTACCCAGTAAAAAAATGAGTTTTGGGGTCCAAATAATGGGGTGCCACGATTCCCGAGTGGCACCCCTTAATTTCTGAGTTTCCCAGCACTTGTCCCTTAATTTCTGAGTTTCCCGGCACTTGCATTTTAAATTTCCTGGCATTTTAAACTGACGTCATCACGTACGCGATGACGTCAGCTCTGTGAAACAGCCTGCCGGAATTGAAGCTGAAGCTAACGCATGCATGCGTGGGAACACAGCAGCCATTTGAAACTGCAGAACAAAACAGCAACCAACCATTTGAAATGGCTGGGAAACTACGATCGAGGCTGGAATCACCTCACAATATGACTGCAATGGGAGTAACTGCCAACTGTGCGAGCGAGGCTGGATGACTCGAACTGTCGAACAGCAACCGACCATGGCTGGATGACTGAAATGGCATGGCTGATGGCTGGGAACGACCTGAACTGCTGAACAGCAACCAACCATTTGAAATGGCTGGGAAACTCGGCTGGATGACTGATGGCTTGGAAAGAGCTGCTGCGGTGTTGCCGACTAGAAAGGTAGGTTTGTGTGTGGCTGGGAAACTGAAATGGCATGGCTGGGAAAGAGCTGCTGCTGAGTTGTGGCACATCTGGCAAGGTCAGATGCATCTGCAGAAGTTTGTCCCATTCTACCAGAGATTTGAGAGTCCTGTTGATGGTTCAGCAAGGCACTATACATTGTCCTTAAATTAAACAAATCTCTTTCATAAAGTGCTAAAACAGGCCCCCATTACTGTTACTGTTTGAGAAAACTCAGGAATATGGAACATAGAATCACAAAGATGCAGACAAGGATTTCATATCCAAATCATTGTAGATTGATGCCTATGCTGATCTATATACAGTGACTAAGGAACAACAGAGTACTTATTAGACAGTCCAGATGCTAGGTTATGAGAGTGTTTTATAACGGTGGTTGACTACATCCATCCCTTCTAGCAATGCCACAGAGGTGTCCAATACATTTCCAGCATATGCCTTCTTTGCTTCTTTGCCGACATGCAAAGGTGACTGTAACTGATTTTCTTTCTAGCTGTGTGTTAGATAATTATAGAACATGGGAGTAGTTTTGCTGATTCCTGACAAATTATTACTCATATCCTAACTAGTATTAATTTTAGTTTATTTAAGACTTTTTAACTGGAGTAGAACACTGATTACATGTGAGTATATACACACGTGTGTGGAAGTAGACTTTTTTGATGGAAATGTTCTGAATGGGGCAGTTTTGTTATTATTGGTTCATGCATTTTGTTTCATTGCCTACTGGAAAAATGTTCAAATCCAAACAATACATTTAAAATGTATACAAGGAATATAATTTAATAAAGTCAGGAAGGTGTATCAAGAACACGTGCATGTTTTGGCCTATGATTTGAATTTTGAAAACAGCCCAAAGGTAATCCTTTATCCACCACTGGCCAGATGCATTTTCTTTGGATGTGGTGTGGGTTTCAATGCTGTTTCAATGAATGTGAGTTTCAAGGGCAGAGAATGTTTTAATACTAAGTCTCATCATTGTGACTTGTGAGACAGTATTGCTTTGTTTAGCAGATGTCTTAGTGTGTGTGCATTGTGCTATAAAATGTAAAAATAAAATCCAAATCATTGTAGAAGTAAAGCAGTATGCACATTAGTCTTTATGGTAAATGGGGCAAAATAGCCAGGCAATGGGACATTGTGCCATATTTTGGTTGTCTGTTCTTCAGTTTCGTTTGAAATATGGTATCACACAATTCCATTAGTGTGGGTGGGGTTACGTAATTATGTATGCAAATTTTATGTTAATCAGCATACAGATTTGTACCTATTTTTCATGGGCCTTGTCCAGATTTTTGATGTTTTCAGGTTGAGAGGTATGGTCCCAGGCAGGTATGTTCCCAGCCTTAATCCACAACGAAAGAGCAGTGAAAAATAATTTAATAAGCACAAGCTCAAAAGTACAGGTAAAACACACTCAAAACTCTAGCACCTTGGCTTTCCAGCCTTCCAGCCTTAAGTTGCATTCTACTATCACCCAGAATGATGCCTCAATACAAACAGAAAATTACTGACTTTAACAATTGGCTTAGTTTCTGGTGTCATTCCAAGGGGATCCAGTACCTGGCAACCTGGGATGACATGAATGACAAACCACGATGCTTTGCCAGAGATGGCCTGCAACTGTCTCCCTTGGGCTTTAGGTTCCTGGAAAAGGCTTTTGTCTCCCCCATAGTGCCTTTTTTAGGCAATGCCATGAGGTGCATTCCACCTGAATTTTAAAACACAGCAAATAAGATAGATATGAAAATTTCATCAAAACGTAAGTTAAAGGTCATGCTGCTAAACAATAGGAGTCTAAACATGAAACTGCACTCATTGCAAGCATTCTTAACCCTGGAAAAAGCCAACATTTGTGCAGTCACAGAAACCTGGTTCAAAGCTGTGTAAAGCACCCCAGCCATACCACGTTACTCATCCTATCATTTATTCAGACCCCAAATGGTGGGCAGCAAAACAAAAGGAGGTAGAGTTGTAATATATAAAAGACATACACACCTCTAGGCTTGTCAAACAGCATGATGCACAGGAAAAACTCCAGGTGCAGTTAACAAATGACAAGACCCCTATTCAAATCATAGCTAGCTATAGGCCTCCAACTTTGACTCAAGATGCCCACTCCACCTATCTGAACCTCTTCGAATTTATCAAGATTCAAACCTTTATCCTGATCCTGGGTAACTTTAACTATCCAACCATAGATTGGAAAAAATACTCATGCCAAAACACAAATGACCAGAGATTCCTTGATTTTTTTTGTCAATGCAAATGCCTTGGACCAGTTGGTTAACACCCCCACAAGAGGTGAAAATATATTGGACTTGGTATTAACCAACATGAGTAACCACTACAGCATCCCTACAGTGTTATCATACCTGGTAACATCCGACCACAAGACAGTCACTTTTGAAGTCACCAGAGCTGATTACACCCTCCTGAGGCAGCTTCACAGCCCCTTCCTCCTCCATAGGAACAGGCACATATGTCCAAACCTACACCAAAGTACTATATGAGCATTTGTATAGCTGCATGGAATCAGGAGTACCAGACAGGATGAAATCCTCCTCCTCAAGGAAGAGTAAACCTGTCTAATGGACATCTGCAATAAATAAACTCTATAATAAAAAGGAAAAAATTGCTGTACATGACCAAGAAGGAGCAGGTGCCTAATTGGATGCAATCCCTTCTTAGCTGGAAGAAGCAAATAAGAGCACTAGTGAAATCCTCCAAAGCAAATTTTGAGTCCAAACTGGCCACATCTACTAAGACAATCATAAGGCCTTCATCACATATGTTCACAATCTCAAGGGAAGCATCCAGATCTGCTCAGAACTGGTGGTCGAAGACACCATATACACAAATGCCGTAGATATAGCCAACCTGCTGGCAGACAGGTTCAGTGAAAACTTTACTCCTCTGTCCCCCATCACTAAAACAGGACATCCCCAGTACCTGCCCCCCCTTATCTCTAAGGTGCAAGTCATCACTGCCCTCTTAAAGGCAAAAAATACAGCCTCCATGGGACCCGATAACATCCCAGGCTGCATCCTACCTGAACTCAGGCAGGAACTTGTAGCACCATTAGGCACCCTATTCAACCAAAGTCTGAGTATCGGCTTCAGCCCAGCCAAATGGAGGATAGCCACTGTCATCCCTTTGCACAAAGGTGGAGCATCCACTGATCCAAGAAATTATAGACCCATCAACTTAACTAGCCTGATCTGCAAGGCCATGGAGGGATTATCATGGACCTCATTAACACGGATATTGGCAACCTCCAGACATTTGGTCCCACACAATTTGATTTTGTCAAGGGGAGGTCATGCTTGTTAAATTTGGTCGACTTCTTTGAGACAATCACCAAGGACATAGATAAGGGGAAGACAGTCAACACTGCCTACCTTGACCTGGCCAAGGCCTTTGATACTAGTCCCCACTTAGGTATAATAGATAAACTCTCTCAACTAGGCATCAATCCATATGTTACTAGTTGGGTAGCAAACTGGCTCACTGATAGAACCCACCTAGTCAAAATAGGGGAAGACACCTCAAGTAGACCCGTAACAAGTGGTGTACCCCAGGGGATCTGTCCTGGGGCCTCTGCTGTTTGGGATATACTTCTCAAAGGTGCAGGCCAAATCTAGTGGGCTATGGCCGACCAAGTTTGCAAATGACTGCAAGCTGGGTGCTGTCATCAATTCCCCTAGTGATGTGGACATCCTCCAAGAGGGTCTCACCCAAAAAAATGACTGGTGCCAGAAACATGGCCTCAAACTGAATGCCAAAAAATGCATCATCATCCCTTTTGGGGAGTGTGATGTCTCCACAAATTATCACATTGAGAAGAAGGTCCTAAGCACGCAATCAGTTGTGAAGGATTTGGGCACCCAGGTTGATAGCAAACTGACTTTTGACCACCATATTACCTCCATTGTACAGAAAGCTTTCTACATGGCCCACCTCATTAGTAAGGGTATCTCATCCAGGGACAAGGTGGTTATAACATCCCTGTATTCTTCCCTTATAAGACCCTTTATTGAATACAATGCTCCTTTCAGCATTTACCTCACAAAGCACATACAACAGCTGGAGAGACCACAGAGGTTCCTCACCCAGAGAATCTAGGGCCTCAAACATCTATCCTACACAGATAGGCTAAAAGCCCTGTCACTCTGCTCAGTCTCCTACAGACTCCTCAGAGTTGACCTCTGTCTGGCATACAAAGCAATCTCAGACCCCGCCCTAATGGGACTGCTGCATATCCGCAAGTCAAGCTTCACTCCAGTAACCCACACACGTGACCTTAACCTGGTCTGTGACATCAATAGGACTTGATGGCAGGAAAGATTTCTGCCCCAGAAACTCCCTCTTCACATAAAGCAGAGTACCTCATTCACCCTTTTTAAGTGTAACCTGGATAACTGGATGGGGAACAGAAAATACACCCCTGGGATAAAGCCTGTTTCCCTGCTGGACAGTGGCATAGTGTGCTGACTTGGAACATGGGTTTAATTCTTGGCTAGGCTTGTAAGGGCCTCAGGACCAATAGCCTAGTAACTCCCTATGATCCTATGATCCTATGATCCTATAGAAAAACCTTGTGGCATCAGACATTTGAAAATGCACCAACAGATTAATTAGTGGTCAAAACACTGGTCATCATTTCCACAGGATCATAACGACATAACAGGACACACTTTGGATCAACTGTCAGTATTACTCTAACACAGTCTAGGACCCTATGCTGGTGGCTCACACAGCAGTCCTGGCTACCCCTGCCACATCCGGAAGCACTCGGCCTACAGTACTGTACTGAGGAGCTGGATGTGATGACACTAGCATTTTGGGACACAGTGTGGGTAGGAGCATTACTGCAATGTGACAGGCTGAACATAACTGTTAGGCTCACAATGGAGTGACCAACAGCAGATGTGAATGCTTATTGCAGCACTGACATTGATGTCTGTGGGCCATGTGTGTGTGTCTAATGAGAGGGGGTCTGCCTCTCCCCACTGGTGATAATCTTAGTACAGTTAGGGCACACAACACCTAGTTCACAGTATGGCACTGCTATAACACTGACATAACAAGGTTTTCAAAAGAGCATGCAGCAGATAAACACATGGTCATACTGTGCAGCCAATGCTGACATGAACTCTGCATGTCTGCACTCTTGACCTTCATATAACACACATAGTTCAAAGTCCTGATGTCATTATGAACTTTTGTGTGTCTGTAATAAAAGATGGACACCCTCTGACACATGTTCATGCACATCAGCTACACTCTCACATGTACAATGGGCAGTATTGGTCCATTGTGGGGAAGAGTCACCATCATTACCAGACTCTACATGGGACAGTGGGTCATAGTCATCATAATGTCCATCATCTAATGTAATGTCTGACCACAGTATCCTACATATCGGAGGCTACACCATGAACCACATGGCTGTCCCCTTCAGGGCAGGCAGTGGCCTGTGTGCCATGGGCCATACTATCATAGTTAGACACATCACATCCCACCTCAGGATCAGTGGAAAGACTACTGGAGGAGGCAGGTAGTAGAGGTGCTACAAAAAGAGAAAGATGACACGTCACATACCGTCACAGAAATCAAATGATGCAACATAGTACTGAAATCTGGGATAACTATAAAACTGCAATGCTAATAATAAGGATGGAATGGCTGTGGGAGTTCAGGGACCCTATATAACATAAATATGACACGTAATTTACATACTAAACAAGTATGACCGATTAGGTCAATGTAAACATTAAAATTTATCTGACTTGTCCTCCTGTGACGCTACCGCCAGAGGTGAGGGTTGAAATACCACTATCATGTGAAAAGATTGACATACACAAATCATCATTAGGCACATACCAGATATCACATTGCATTCCACCTGAATTTTAAAACAAAGCAAATATGATAGACGCATACCTGATAGGTGAGGATGATGTGCAGACTGTAGGCGTGCTATGCAGGTGAACAAAAACTGACAGGCCTCACTGGATCTATTTTGACCACCCACAGCACTGATCATGCATGTCAGGTCTGTTCACACTTGATTCTTCCAGACAGTATTGCCCATGCATCCAGGAAGGTTGCAGCCATGCTGGTGTAGAGCCTCAATTATTAAATCATTCTGTCTCTGTGAAAAATGCTTTTCGGCATATTGTTTAATTCTACCCACCCCATTTATGTAAAACTCAGATTGTAATGCCAAAAATTAAAAAAAACAAATGCAGGAAAACATGTTTCAGTTGATTTATACAGAATAATGACAGCAGATGTGTGATAACAACAATGTATTCACACAGCAAAGCCAGCAAATGACAACTTACTTTTTGAAGCTAGCTGTAAATCAGCAGCAGCTTAGAATTAGCTAACTGCACACAGCTTTAAAGTATCATTGTGCCATATGTAATTAATGAGATTTTTTAGTGTTTATTACTTTGGAATCCTATCTGTGAATGTTGGTGAATGTTCTTTTTTTTTATAGTTTTCTTCTACTTTGAATCATTTTATTTTTTTTTTGTAAATATCATAATTTAATAAACATTTTATGAGTACAAGATATGTAACATATATACAATTTTATAACCTATAAACTACAAAACTATACGTAACTATATACAATGGTATCTATATAGCAGAAAGCAATGAATAATTTTAATCACTTTGTGAAGTATGAAATGTTTGATCATTATTTTTGTCCATTTTCTCAAATATTTCCAATATTTTCATCCAAGAGTTGTATAATGATGTAAGTCTGGTAGTTCTACTTTTTAATGTGGATATTTCCATATGTCCAACTGTTACAGATAGATTTTTAAATTCCTTAAACGTGGGAGAAGTCGCACTTTTCCAGTGGATAGTGATGATTTTGCGTGCTACTGCCATCAAAGACCAAAGGATTTTAAAGTCTTTTGTAGGTGCACAGTCCGGAATGCGAGAATTAAATAAAATCATTGACTTTGTTAATTGATAATTATCATTGAAGACAATCTGGAAAAATATTTGATGTTATTCCAATACAAAGTTAGACATTTACAATCATAAAATATATGTTGCCAGTCTGCTCTTGTCTTAATCTGACATCTCCAACATTGATCCTCACTAACAAATATTTTGACTAATTTGTGTGGAGTATAAAAACGTCTGTGCAAATATCTCCAGGTGAACAGTTGCCAGTATAAAGAAATTGTTGACTGTTTTGGGGATTTTAAAATGCTCTTTTTTTCTTCTTCAGTAGGTAGATGATTGTTTATTTGTGTGAAATAGTCCCAGTTTTTTAAATAATTTTATAAATATTAGACAGATAACCACCTCCTTGATAAGGTTGAGTTGTGATTATAATAAATTAATCAACAAATGTCAGTACATTCTGTCTGACTGATGGTTGCATTTGTTCAGTTTTGTTTATAAGACATTCTCTCAAATTCTTGAGTAGTAGCCAGTAATCATTATTTATATTATATTTACTAATTATTTGTTCATTAGTTAGTGTTTTCTCTTGTTCTGTCAACTGGTACCAAAATCTTATGGAGGCTTTTTTGAAAAACTCACTTTTTGAATTTGGAATGTATCAAAGATAGTAGGTGTATAGGCTATGGGAAAAGTAAAAAAAAAACAAGATTTTATATTTGGAACTTTGTTTATGTATGTTTTGAACATTAATAATGTAGTACTCATATATTTTGATGGCAGTTTGTTAGTATTATTCTTCCCCATTAGGTGATCCTTTATCATCCAGACTAGGGGTGATGTTACAAAAGCTAATTGGTCTTGTATATATCTGTGACTATTTTCTATATAAATCTGTTTGTGTATTTTGTTTGCAAATAGGTAGGTAGTAGGCATTTGACCATAAAGTTATATTTTTAATGACAGAAGATGTAATGTATGTGTCAATATCTGGTAAATTAATTCCACCATCCTCCAGTTTCCTAAGTGTTTATTTAATGCAATCCGTGATTTGTTTGGATACCATAAGAAGTTTAATATTATTTTATTATACTTTTAATGATATATTTGGGAGGTAGTAGTGAAAAGCTTTGTATTAAATATAATATCTCGGGAAATACAACTGATTTAATAAGATATAATACGTCTGCCATTGTAAGAAAATATTTATTCCAGTTAGATATTGTTTGTTCTATTTTATCCAATATTTTTTATAGTTGTATATAAGTGATTCAGTTAAATCATCAAATAAATTTATACCTAGGTATTGTATTTTATTTTCTACTGCTAGATATTTAGAATATTTTTTATTTAAACATTCCTTTTTAGCATAACGTAGTATGATTTTTGTTTTGTTTTCATTAAACTGTAAATCTGAAACATTTTGAAAGTTGTTTATGTCAATGAACAAAGCTTGCAAAGATTTATTAGTGTCTGTAATGGTTAGAAGATTGTCATCCGCAAAAAGTTGTATTTTAAGATTTAACATTTTATTAATGTGTATGCCTTTAATACTATTATCTGATCTTATCTGATTTGCAATTGGTGAATATTCTTGAAACTTGGTGCATTGACCAATAGTTTGGTGTAAGAGTAAGGTACTTAACACTGCTATGTAAAGGGTATTGTAGGTAAATATGTGGGCATTGTAGGTAGGTACGAGACTAACTGGCCTTTTAGGCCATTGTAAGCATAACAAATTTACCAAGGTTAATCAAACCCTGTACCTTGTGTTTGGGAAGTAAATGCCTTAACCACTATGCCAACCCCAAGCTTAATAGTGTGTTTATATATATATCAACAAATGTAAAATAAAATAAAATAAATAAAAATATGTAAGTACTAGGCTAGCTGCCCTTGCAGGCTGTTTTAAGCTGAGTCAGTTTCCCTTCAAATGAGAGACTTAAATCATATACCCTATGTCTTTTATCCATGAGATAAGTACCCTAACCATTACACCAACCCCCAGTGTTAAATGTGAACATCTGTAACACATACCTGATATCTTCCAATAGTCTACTACCATCCTATATGCGACAACTTTAAAATGTAATATTGATACATGGTCTACTGATACCATTGCTACCTGTGAACTGAGTGGGACCACAGCATTTTTTGGAAGGTGTTTTTCTACAACTTTCAACTGCAATGGTGAGGATGTTAACTGTGAGGAGACTTTGGCATGTCCAGGTGCCAAAATGGACAGAGAAGGAGACCACCCAGAAGCTCATTGTCTATGCTGGACATGAGCAGATGATGAGAGCATGCCCCAGGAACTTCACAATTATTGACATCTAGAAATGGATTGTGAGAGAGCACCACAGCTGGACTGGGATCTACCAGACTGGTGTGCATTTCTTTCACCACTATGATGGCCTACATCAAAGGGACACAAAGGAAATTCACCAGAGGGTCTCAGAGATCTGACACCAGTCAGCAGATGACTACAATAAGTCACATAACCACAACTTAACACCTACATTATCATATATATATATATATATATATATATATATATATATATATATATGTGTGTGTGTTGTAAGCATATCTGTTTCTGTGAATCTGTGTTTCAAGTGTATTCCATGAGTGACTATATTGATAATAGTAATTTATATGGAGGAATTTAAGTTGCATTCATTTAAGTTAACATTTGCATATTGACACATTCTGAGGTTAACTGCAACTGTACTGGGCCAATGCACACTTTACACAGGACTGTTGATTATAACTGTATCTTAATACAGACTTCATACATATAACAATTGCTGCTATTCTGTAATATCTGCTTTTACAACATCTAATAGACTGTGATGTCCCTTAGCTCAAATGATTAAGCAATATGACAAAGTGCCTCCTATGTGTGGGTTCAATTCTGTTTTAGTTTAGTTTTGAAAATATTGGCAGTGATTCATATAATATTGAGCATCACATATGGAAGAACTATGTTTGGTAAACTAAACAGAACAGATTTTTAACATCTAGCTTGCCCATGGTGCAGTGACACCTATAGAGTTTTGGCCACTGATGAGTATGCATTTCTCTGTTATCCACAAAGTTTCTAGAAACATCATACAGTATCCTTCTTTATCTGTGAATGCTAAGTAATATATACATCAGTAAGCCCTACATTACAGAAATCATATTATTTCATTATCCATGTTTGCTGTCATCACTTTCATGAATGTAAGACCAGTGCAGGTAACCATGGCTTAATTATGTGTGGGTTTTGTAAACACAATGCAAGTACAAAAAGTGTGAATCTTAATCCTTATTCTGTCTGATGGCGGTAGGTTTATCACTTTATATGGAGAAATGTGGCAATGAATCACACGGTTGTGCACTAATGCCTTTAATGTCAATTTTTAAAGTTGGCAAACTATGACAGTTCAGTTCAGTCTGCTGACACATGCTAGTGTTATAAAATGAATAAACGCATCCATCATTATTCTATACAGTTTTACGACATTAATTGCAGTGTGATGTCCAGTAGCTGTAATATTTGAGCAATAGACTCATGTGAATGTTTTTTTTTTTTATGAATATGTGTAGGTTCAAATCTTAGTTTAGCCTATTTTGGACAATATCTTGGAAGATTGGTGTTTCCTATTAAACAACACATATGGGAAATCTGTACTTCGTTGGTAAGTTATGCAGTACATATTTCTGCACATCTAGAATAGCTATGGTCCATTGTCATCTAAAGCACTTAAGCTGCGCATGACTACACTTATCTCTGTTATCCACAAATTTTATAGAAACATCCCACTTCTGTTAATAACAATGTACATGTAAATTTATTTATTTATTTTATTTATCTATTTATTTATCCTTTGTTGACAGTTAGTCCAACTTGCTAGTAGACTCTTTTCAGGGGAGACCAGAGGCAGTATTTATACTACTGCGAAATTTGGCCATAGCACTGGAGAACTTTTCCTACTCATTGTTGTGAGTGGGACCTATTTTGCATGAGCACTTCCTGTTTCCATTCCAGGTGCAGAGGTGGCCCAGAGAAACAGAGAGGCAAATGGAGAGAGGACGTGATGGAGTGGTGAGAGAACTGGATGAGAAAGACAATATTGAGAATGAAGAATGTATGCAGGATTCTGATGAGATGTTTTAAAGAAATCTGTTTGATGGAGATGAGTCGGCAAATGATGGATGTGTAAATACAACTCTCCAGTCAGTAGGGTTGCAGGATGATTACTTAAAGAAATGGTGAGTCAGACAGAGCCAGAAAATGAAGGAGACTTCTCCTGGGGGGATATTATGGAGAAAGTACAGAGGATGCATTGTTAATCCTGAAGAATAGTGGTGAGATAGAAAAGAAAACACATGCAAAGAAAACAGAAGGCAAAAGGGGAGTAGCAGAAAAGAAAAAGGCAGAAGAAAATGAAAAATGGAAGTACATGGTAAGGGTTCAAAGTAAAGAAGACAAAGAAATGGGCACATATGAAATGTGGGAAAATTTCATAGATTCTTTGGGTATAAAAGCACATGAGATAATAATATTTATTCTTATTTAAAAAAGACATTTTATGACATTATATTTGAAACTGCTTTTTCAATGGAAAATTTTCTTGGAGAATATGAAAAAAGAAAGACTGTAACCGATGGAATCTTTATGTGTTAAAAGCATTTAACAGGGAAACAAAAAAAGAAAATTAAAGTACAATTTCAAACAGTAGGAGAAAAGAGAGAAAAATATATGTAAAGAAGTACTGGATACTGCAAAAGTTTATGATAAAAGGGGGAAACTTTTATGTAAAGAAGTACTGGATATTGCAAAAGCTTATGATAAAAGTGGTTTATGGACTGGTGGATGAGATTGTAATATTGCGTTAAAAATAGAAAAAGAAAAAAAATAATACATATACCAAGCATGATAAATGTGGAGGGGAAAAGATATTTCATAAAATACTGGGGACAACTCAAAATATATATATATATATATATATATATATATATATATATATATATATATATATATATATATATATATATATTTTTTTTTTGGAAAAGAAGGACGATTAATAAGTTGCCATGATGAAATACAATGTTATATTTGTGAAGAAATAATGCAAAAAAAATGTGAATTGAAAGGTTATAAATGTAACAAAATTAAACATTTATGGATGGATTGTAAAAATGAAAATAAGAGTAAGGAAACAGAAAGAGAAGAAAATGAACAAGGAGAAGACATTTTAAAAGTAGTAGAAATAGAAGAAAAATTAGATCAGGGAAAAAAAAACAAAAAGGAGGGCATAGAAGAAGGCTTTGAAATAAGCAATGAAGACATAAATTGGGAGGTAAAAGAAAAGAAAATTCTAGTAGTGTAAGGGTAAAAGGCAGAAAAAAGAAAATTTAAATGAATAAGTACAAAAGAAAAACAAAGTAAGGACATGGATGAAAAAGAATATATACAGCTAATGGCTGAAGGTTGGTATAATAGTTAAGGTATTTGACTCACAGACACAAGGTATGGTGTTTGATTCTCACTTTTGGGATGGAAATTGGATAAGCTTAGAATGGCCTTTTATGGCAGGTAGCCTAGTAATTATCTATGAACTTAAAAAAACATGAAGCTAATGAAAAGGGAAAATTTAAAATTTACAGTGCTTTCTGTAAATGCGAATAGTGTTAAGAATAGAGTAAGAATAGGGATGTTTGAGTGGTGTACATGTGATATAGATGTAATTATATTAGAAGACACAAATTAAACTATGAGGAGGAAAGATAATCTAAAATTTGGGAAATGAGAGACATTCTTGAATAGCCATATTTTGTAGAAACACATTAAAGATACTGGATGTAATTTTAGCAAAAATGTGAATATTAACCATTGTAGATTTGCAATGGAAAGAACAAGTATATATAATTATAACATTATATGTTGAGACTAATTGTAAAGAAAGAAATTTTATTTCAACATATTTTAGACTATGTGGTGATAAATATGAATATTATAATAACAAGAGATTTTAACTGTGATTAAAGACGCAAGTTTAAGAAAGAAAAGCCAAGATGTAAAAAATGTTAGAAATTATAAGAAGTGGCAAGTTAAAACTTTGGGACAAAAATTCATGGACTTACAAATTGGGTCTATGTATAGAACTGAAATAGATTATTTTATACCATCAGAAGGTTTAGCTATAGGAGAAGGGGCAGTGGTTAAAATAGGATTTTCTAATCATCTTGCAATATGGCTAGAGATGAAGGAAACAAGGAATATATAAAAATAGCCAAAGGAATAAAAAGGATAAATGAGAATGTGTGGAATGAAGAAGGAAAGAGATTAGTAATACAGTTATGGAAAGATTATCCCCCAGATTCAGTACTCTCCCATGCAGGACTAGCTTAGTCCTGCACGGAAGAGGACATTTAGGAGCAGGACAGCAGTGCATCATGCATATTAATGAAGGCGCGCTACCTGAGCTGTTAATCTTACACGGCGCATGTAAGAGTGCAGGGGCAATGTCTGAGAGTAGAGCTCTCAGAATATACACACCCCTGCAATGAAGAATAGCAGACAAGTCCTAAAAGAATGAGCGAAACCGCTTATTGGTGTATGCATACCCCCAGCAACATCCCCTACGTGTATAAGAGCAATAGTTAAAACACCCAATATAAAGATTTTTTTTATGAAACAGATGAAATTTAACCATAGGGGCATAGGTTTGCCCATCACTTAGCTACGTTTAGTACAGCTGAAATGGCAGAAGAGGATAAAATGTGAGATATATGCAACTGAAACAGTATAGCAATAGTGCAGTGGGCAGAGCATTCGCCTTATGAGCAGTCATTCCCAGTTCAAGTCCCACTGGAGCACTTTCCATGTCAAATCACTTTATGACCAATATTTTTAGTTGCATAACCTACTAAATAACATATATTTGTGAACTGGAGTACTGCATTAAATGCAGATGTGAGGTGTCAGTGTCATAATGTTGCAAAGTCCACAGATAATTACATGTTCCCCATACAGTATATGTACACATGAATCAGGGATACAAATGGAAGGTAAAATGTGTAATGAATGATAACTCCATACAGCTTCCAAATCCCCCACCTTCCTAAGAACCATTAGACATTACTGTCTAAATTAGTGCAATGGTAGAAAAGGAGTAAGCACTAGTAAGCAAGTGTAAGCACTATTAAGCAGTAGTAAGCAGGAGGAAGCATATGTAAGCACTAGTAAGTGGGTTTAAGCCAGTTTGCGCAGGGGTAAGCAATGCACATGCAGATTAAGAAATATTGAAGGTAACTCTCTGTAAGCATATTTAACCGGAGGTTAGCATTGCTTATCCTCGCACAAACCCATGGAAACCCACTTGCAAGTGCTTAAAAGTGCCTTAATCACTCTGTATGCAACAGCCTCTGTTCTGGCCAGAAACAAAATAAGCAGCCTTTGCAGGACTTGAACCCAGGACCCTGTACACTATAGTCACAGTAGTTAACCACTAAGCCATCACAACACTACAGAAGACTGAGGTATCGCCAAACAAATCCTCACTATAGGAAAATCAAACAGAACATGTGAAAAGAATCTATATACATTATTATGTTGTATAACCTACTACATAACATAAATATGTAAACTGGAGTACTGCAGTAAGCCCAGATGTGAAGTGTAATTGTAATAAAGTGTTGAAGTCCCCTAATATACACAAGGACCCCATACAGTGTACGTACGCATGAATCATGGACACCAGACACATATATAACATGTAATGAATAATAAATCAATGCCAAAAAGTAAATATAATGTAAATTAAATATTAAGCAACGCTAAGCATTGCACAAGCCAGCTTAGTAGGTGTAAGCAATGTGTAGGCCAGCTAACTCAATTTGCCCATTGGTATACCCCTTTAAACAATGCCAACCTTAGGCAGGCGGGTTTGCCCATAGCTTAGCCTTTTCAAAACTGTCCAATCATGGCAAAGTGCAGGAAATCGGCCCTATTTAAACCCAACAGACAGGAATACATCTCATAACTGGTTGTAGCATCCCCTTGCAGGCACTATGTCTGGAACGGGAGAAGGTGTGCACTTTCAGATGTAGTGCTGGAGCATCCAGGAGTCCAGAGTCATGGCAGGACTCCTTGTTAAAGACCATGATCAGAGACTGCTGCAGGGCCAGTACCAGGGTTCCCAAAATAAAGCAAAAGCCTGGGACCATCTCACCCATGACCTCACCAGTGCCACTGGCATACCCCGAACTGGTGAGCAGGTCAGGCATCACTATGCTGACCTGAAGTGGTGAAAGGGGGATCTCTTGGATCCACTACCTGTTTAATAATTGCCAGCTCATGTATATTATGGATAGGTATGGCTAAATATTCCTCGTATGTCCTTCACAGTGGCAAGTGAGTGGGCTGCGAAACAGGAGGTCCATGGATGTCACTTGGAGAGGTTGCGACGCGAGGCAGGTTAATAATACTCTCACATGTGCTGTCATAGGAAATAAATCTAAAAGTATTAGTAAGTTAATTGCCTGTATAAAACCTGTATTGTTTAAGGCAAATACTGCATACACCAGAAAATATGGCAGGAAGAGTCTCATATAGGCTGTATGTAAATAAAAGCATAATAGCCTGACGATGAAGGTCTAACTGCTGGACTGCATGTGTTTACTCTGGTATCATATGGTAATGTAGATTTGCAGTCACTTAATAGTACTGTTGCATCAAGCACTGTTACCCACACTGTGCAACATAAATAGACAGAAAACAGTGAAAAGACAGACAACAAAATCCAAATAGCACATGCAACTGAGATGTGAACTGTTGTATTTTTAGCACACACAGCCATGGTTCGAATCCTGGGAGTGGTAGTAGTCTGCATACAGAATCATACCCCACAACTGTACAGATATGTCCAGAATGTCCAGTAAATTGGCCCATATCTCCTGCCTGTCACTCTGTCCCCATGGGAAATCAGTGGGATGGATCCCAGACGTATAGGCAGCAAACAAGAAATACAACTGATTGTCACACATCTATAAGAACAGACCTGTCACTCTAGCAACTCCCCAAACAGTTATGAGAGTAATAAGCCAAGTATATCCCATATACACCCCCATGTTGTCAAGCTGTGACCAGAGCATGTACAGTAACAGAGTGAGATGTATGCACATAATACTAATGTGGAATCTGGTACTTTGTGTGGCAACATTCAAGTGGTGCTAACAAACATTGCTTCCACAGGTCCATCAGATACAAACACTGTGCACAGAAACAAAAGATTGATACCCTGTACTGGTACTGTTTACTTTGGTATTGTATGGCATTGTTATTGTTGCAGTTGCTCTGAATAATAAGGTATCACTTATCACTGTCACCCACACTGTGCTACATAATATAACTGTCTATGAAATCCTGTATGAGTGTTGTAAGTCACTAAAGATTAGAGGTGTATACTGCAGGTAAAACTAGTTCATGTATATAGTTGTCGACAGCCATACCACTGTCCAAACTAAGGATAATACGGTAGTGTACTAATACTTGTAAGGTGCAGATAACAGCACTGACTAGGAAAGTAATGTGAACTACAAGAATATACTAGTTGTTAATTGACATCTTTCTCCCCCTCCACCATATCTGCAACAATAAACTAAATACCCAACTCAATTGGTACGTGATGACTTAACTGTAATGTTGGGACATATGTCCTATTGTTTGATAATTATTTAAATCTGTTTCTATGCATGTGCTTTGTTGAAATACTCCAACATTGGTGGCATGGTGCTGTCAATGTACCTGTATGCTGTTGTAATTACCACTGTGGTCCCATATATGCATGTGTTCTGTTTGCTATGCAACTGTTCCATATCTGGTGTCTGGGTTAATGAGAATATGTATGCATGCTGTTATACCTAATACTGGAATGTGTTGACTATTACTAACCCACATATGTTGATAAAACATAAACACCATAGCAAGTATGGGAATGCGGTCCCAGCGGACCCACCTGTCCCACCTCAGCTGGCGTGGCACAGGGCACCAGCACATCTGGGGCCCAACCTGAGACCTCCTCGACCATTGGTCCTGCACCACCTTCAGGTAGAACTGCCTCAGGTGATGGGGCTCACCCCCCTGGGAGCGGGCGCAGACAGGAACCTGTCACTCATCACCAGGTCTGAGTCATGGTGCTTAACGAGCAAAACCAGGAGTTTGGACATCTGCTACACCAGCTCAAGGGCCGCATGTTGTGACTAGAGGGTCGGCCTGGCTCTCTGACTCAGCCCCCAGCACAGCCACCTGTGGGGCTGTGAAGGTGCAGTGGTGACTGCCCATGGGTGGGGACCTCATTCCCACTGTTTCCACTAGGGGGCTCATGGGCTTCCTATTTCCCAACACCCCTCCCCCTCAAGGTGTTTACCCCCACACATGTCATTTACCACCCCTGTATGTGTCTTGTTTGTCCTGTCTGTTAACCTGCCCAACCTACCTCCCCAAATATACCTACTATCCCTCCCCAACATCC